>NC_084832.1:82483224-82609875 GCF_033115175.1 Lepus europaeus
AGCAAAGTCTTTTCGTTAGGCAAGTGCATAAAATATCATCGATAAAAACAGAAATATCATGTTTGTTTGCCACAGTTCCTCTAGTTCTCTCCCTAGAAAATAGGAATGTGTAGAGCTGGTTTCTCCATGTGAAACCAATTAGTGATTCCAACCAAAAATTAAATGTTCCCTGATAAAAAACTTTAAAAAAATAAAGTCCGTGGATTATATCAGGAATACACATACACAAAGGCTGTAGCAATATCTGGGATTGAGTTAGCGAAAACAAAACCGGATATTTCTGGTTTCATCCAGTAATATCCGGACAAACTGGTGTGGAATTTGTATGCAATGGACTGAGAAAATCATAGTAAAAATGGTTTTGGAGAAAAGCTAAGTGCTTTCATTAGGTAACTAAATAAAACGTCATCTATACAAAAAGAAATATCATGTTTGTTTGTTGCATTTTCTCTAGCTTTCTCCCTAGAAAATAAGAATGTGTAGAGCTGGTGTCCCCATGATGAACCAATTACTGTTTCTAAGGTACAAAATTAAATATGCCCTGATGAAAACATTCAAAACAATAAAGTCCATCGATAATATATAGGAAACACAAACACAGAAAGTTTCACAATATTTGTAGATTGAGTTAGCCAAAAAAAGAAACTGGATATTTCCGGTTTCATCCAGTGTTGTCTGGACATTTTGGTGTGGAATTCATATGCAATGGACAGATAAAATCAAGTATAAATGGGTTTGGAGGAAAGCAAAGTCTTTTCGTTAGGCAAGTGCATATAATGTCATCGATACAAACAGAAATATCATGTTTGTTTTCCGCAGTTCCTCTAGCTTTCTCCCTAGAAAATACGAATGTGCAGAGCTGATCTCTCCATGTGGAAGCAATTAGTGTTTCCAAGCTCAAAATAAAATGTTCCCTAATAAAAAAAAAATCAAAACAATAAGGTCTGTGGATAATATCAGGTAAACACAAACCCAGAGGCTGTAGCAATATCTGGGATTGAGTAAAACAAAACACAACCAGATATTTCTGGTTTCGTCCAGTCATATCCGGACAAACTGGTGTGGAATTCATATGCAACGGATCGAGAAAATCACAGTAAAAATGATTTTGGAGATAAGCAAAATCTTTTGCTTCTACCAGTGCATAAAATGTCATCTATACAAACAGAAATATCATGTTTCTTTGCCGCTATTCCTCTAGCATTCTCCCTAGAAAATACGAATGTGTAGAGCTGGTGTCTCCATGTGGAACCAATTAGTGTTTCTATGGTTCAAAATCTTATGTTCCCTGATAAAAACATTCAAAACAATTAAGTCGTTGATAATATCCGGAAAGCACAAACACAGAATCTTTCAAAATATTTCGCATTGATTTAGCCAAAACACAACCGGATATTTCCGGTTTCATCCAGTCATATCCGGAAAACGTGGTGTGGAATTCGTATGCAATGGACCGAGAAAATCAAAGTCCCTCATTATTATCCAGAAAACACAAACACAGAAGCTGTAGCCATATCTGGGATTGAGTTATCCAAAACAAAATGGATATTTCTGGTTTTATTCAGGCATATCCGGACAAAGTGGTGTGGAATTCATATAGAGTGGATTGAAAAAATCACAGTAAAAATGGTTTTGGTGAAAAGCAATGTCTTTTCGTTAGGCAAGTGCATAAAATGTCAACTATACAAACAGAAATGTCATGTTTGTTTGCCGCAGTTCCTCTAGATTTCTCCCTAGAAAAAATGAATATGTAGCGCTGGTGTCTCCATGTGGAACCAATTAGTGTTTCACAGCACAAAATTAAATGTTCCCTGATAAAAAACATTCAAAACAATAAAGTAGGTCAATAATTTCCAGAGAACACAAACACAATGGCTGTCGAAATATCTGGGATTGAGTTAACCAAAACACAACCGGATATTTCTGGTTTCAGCCAGTCATATCTGGACAAAGTGGTGTGGAATTCATATGCAATGGACTGAGAAAATCACATTAAAAATGGTTTTGGAGAAAAGCAAATTCTTTTCGTTAGGCAAGTGCATAAAATGTCATCAATACAAACAGAAATATCATGTTTGTTAGACGGAGTTCCTCTAGCTTTCTCCCTTGAAAATAGGAATATGTAGAGTTGGTGTCTCCATGTGGAGTCAACTAGTGTTTCTACGGTACAAAATTAAATATTCTCTGATAAAAATATTCAAAACCGTAAAGTCCATCGATAATATCCAGAAAACACAAACACAGATGCTTTCAATAATTTCAGATTGAGTTAGTCGAAACACAACCGTATATTTCTGGTTTTATCCCGCCATATCCGGACAAAGTGGTGTGGAATTCATATGCAATGGACCAAAAAATCACAGTAAAAATGGTTTTTGGAAAAAAGCAGAGACTTTTCGTTAGGCCAGTGCATAAAATGTCTTCTATACATACAGAAATATCATGTTTGTTTGCCGCAGATCCTCTGGCTTTCTCCATAGAAAATATGAATATGTAGAGATGGTGTCTCCATGTGGAACCAATTACTGTTTCCCAGCACAAAATTAAATGTTAACTGATAAAAAACATTCAAAACATAAATCCTTGGATAATATCTGAAAACAGAAACACAGAGCATGTAGCAATATCTGGGATTGAATTAGCCAAAACACAACCGGATATTTCTGGTTTCAGCCCGTCATATCTGGACAAATTTTTTTGGAATTCGTTTGTAATGCACCGAGAAAATCACAATAAAAATTGTTTTGGAGAAAACAAAGACTTTTCGTTAGGCAAGTGCTTAAAATGTCATCAATAGAAACAGAAATATCATGTTTGTTTGCCACAGTTCCTCTAGCTTTCTCCCTAGAAAATACGAATGTGTAGAGCTGGTGTCTCCATGTGGAGTCCACTAGTGTTTCCCAGCACAAAATTAAATGTTCCCCGATAAAAAACATTCAAAACAATAAAGTCTATCAATAATATCCAGAAAACACAAACACAGAGGCTGTAGCAATATCTGGGATTGAGTTAGCCAAAACACAACCGGATATTTCTGGTGTCATCCAATCATCTCGGGACAAAGTGGTGTGGAATTCGTATGCAATGGGCCAAGAAAATCACAGTAAAAATGGTTTTGGAGAAAAGCAAAGTCTTTTCCTTCAGCCAGTGCATAAAATGCCATGTATACAAACAGAAATATCATCTTTGTTTGCCGCAGATCCTCTGGCTTTCTCCCTAGAAAATAAGAATGTGTAGAGCTGGTGTCTCCATGTGGAGTCAACTAGTGTTTCCCAGCACAAAACTAAATGTTCTCAATAAAAAACTTTCAAAATAATAAAGTCTGTGGATAATATCCGGAAAACATAAACAGAGAGCCTGTAGCAATATCTGGGATATAGTTAGCCAAACACAACCGGATATTGATGGTTTCCTCCAGGCATATCTGGACAAAGTGCTGTGGAATGCAATGGACCAAGAGAATCACAGTAAAAATGGTTTTGGAATAAAGCAAAGTCTTTGAGTTTGGCAAGTGCATGAAATGTCATCTATACAAACAGTAATATCATGTTTGTTTTCCGCAGTTCCTCCAGCTTTCTCCCTAGAAAATACGAATGTGTAGAGCCTGTGTCTCCATGTAGAAACAATTAGTGTTTCCCAGCAAATAATTTAATATTCCTTGGTAAAAAAACAGTCAAAACAATAAAGTACATTGATAATATCCAGAAAACACAAACACAGATGCTTTCAGAATACTTCAGATGGAGTTAGCCAAAACACAACCGGATATATCTCGTTAATCCAGTCATATCCGGACAAAGTGTTGTGGAATTCGTATGCAATGGACTGATAAAATCAGAGTAAAAATGGTTTCGGAGAAAAGCAAAGTCTTTTCGTTAGGCAAGTGTATAAATTGTCATCTATTCAAACAGAAATGTCATGATTTTTTGCCGCAGTTCATCTAGCTTTCACCCTAGAAAATATGAATGTGTAGAGCTGGTGTCTCCATGTGGAACCAATTAGTGTTTCTACGGTACAAAATGAAATGTTCCCTGATAAAAACATTCAAAAAAATAAAGTCCGTTGATAATATCCGGAAAACACAAACACAGAGGCTTTCACAATATTTCGGATTGAGTTAGCCAAAACACAACCAGATATTTCTAGTTTCATCCATTCATATCCGGACAAAGTTGTGTGGAATTCGTATGCAATGGACCGGACTGAGAAAGTCACAGTAAAAATGGTTTTGGAGAAAACCAAAATCTTTTCATTAGGCAACTGCATAAAATGTAATCTATAAAAAAAAAAAAAATATCATGTTTGTTTGCCGTAGTTCCTCTAGCTTTCTCCCTAGAAAATACGAATGTGTAGAGCTGGTGTCTCCATCTGGAGTCACCGAGTGTATCCCACCACAAAATTAAATGTTCCCTGATAAAAAAACATTCGAAACAAAAAGTCCATGAAAATATCCGTAAAACATAAACACAGAGGCATTCATAATATTTTGGATTGAGTTAGCCAAAACACAACCAGATATTTCTGGTTTTATCCAGTCATACCCGTGCAAAGTGGCATGTAATTCGTATGCAATGGACTGATAAAATTAGAGTAAAAATGGTTTTGGAGAAAAGCAAAGTCTTCTTTTTAGGCAAGTGCATAAAATGTCATCTATACAAACAGAAATATCATGTTTGTTTGCCACAGTTCCTCTAGCTTTCTCCCTAGAAAATACGAATGTGTAGAGCTGGTGTCTCCATGTGGAACCAATTAGTGTTTCTACGGTACAAAATTATATGGTCCCTGATAAAAGCATTCAAAACAATAAAGTCCATCGATAATATCCAGAAAACACAAACACAGAGGGTTTCACAATATTTCGGATTGAGTTAGCCAAAACACAACCGGATATTTCTGGTTTCATACAATCATATCTGGAGAAGGTGGTGTGGAATTCGTATGCAATGGACCGAGTAAATAACAGTAAAAATGTTTTTAGAGAAAAGCAAAATCTTTTCCTTCAGCCAGTGCATAAAATGTCATCTATACCAACAGAAATATCATGTTTGTTTGCTGCAGTTCCTCTAGTTTTCTACCTAGAAAATAAGAATGTGTAGAGCTGGTGTCCCCATGATGAACCAATTACTGTTTCTACGGTACAAAATTAAATGTTCCCTGATAAAAACATTCAAAACAATAAAGTCCATCGATAATATCCAGAAAACAGAACACAGAGGCTTTCACAATATTTCAAATTGAGTTAGGCAAAATACAAATGGATATTTCTAGTTTCATCCATTCATATCCTGACAAAGTGGTGTGGAATTCATATGGAATGGAATGAGAAAATCACAGTAAAATGGTTTTGGAGAAAAGCAAATTCTTTTCCTTCGGCAAGTGCATAAAATGTCATTTATACAAACAGAAATGTCATGTTTGTTTGCCGCAGTTTCTCTAGGTTTCTCCCTATAAAATATGAATGTGTAGAGCTGGTGTCTCCATGTGTAATCAAGTAGTGTTTCTACGGTACAAAATTAAATGTTCCATGATAAAAAAACATTCAAAACAAAAAGTCCATTGGTAATATCCGGAAAACACAAACACAGAGGCTGTCGCAATATCTGGGATTGAGTTCGCCAAAACACAACCGGATATTTCTGGTTTCATCCAGTCATATCCAGAGAAAGTGGTGGGGAATTCGTATACAATGGACCGAGAAAATCACAGTAAAATGGTTTTGGAGAAAAGCAATGTCTTTTCATTAGGAAAGCCCATAAAATGTCATCTATTCAATCAGAAATATCATGTTTGTTTGCCGCGGTTCCTCTAGCTTTATCCCTAAAAAATACGAATGTATGGAGCTGGTGTCTCCATGTGGAACCAATTAGTGTTTCTACGGTACAAATTTAAATGTTCCCTGATAAAATCCTTCAAAACAATAATGTCCATTGATGATATCCAGAAAACACAAACACAGAGACGTTCACAATATTTCGGATTGAGTTAGCCAAAAAAAAACCGGATATTTCTGGTTTCATCCAGTCATATCCAGACAATGTGGTAAGGAATCCGTATGCAAAGGACCGAACAAATCAGAGTAAAAATGGTTTTGGAGAAAAGCAAAGTCTTTTCCTTCGGGCAATGCATAAAATGTCATGTATAGAAACAGAAATATCATGTTTGTTTGCTACAGTTCCTCTAGCTTTCTCCCTAGAATTTACGAATGTTTAGAGCAGGTGACTCCATGTGGAGACAACGAGTGTTTCCCAGCACAAAATTAAATGTTCCCTCATAAAAAATATTCAAAATAATAAAGTCCATTGATAACATCCGGAAATCACAAACACAGACGCTGTAGCAATATCTTGAATTGAGTTACCCAAAACACAACTGGATATTTCTGGTTTCATCCAGTCATACCCAGACAAAGTGGCATGGAATTCCTATGCTATGGACTGATAAAATCAGAATAAAAATGGTTTTGGAGAAAAGCATAGTCTTTTCCTTCAGGAAGTGCATAAAATGTCATGTATACAAACAGAAATATCATGTTTGTTTGCCGCAGTTCCCCTAGCTTTCTCCCTAGAAAATACGAATGTGTAGAGCTGGTGTTCCCATCATGAACCAATTAGTGTTTCTATGGTACAAAATTAAATGTTCCCTGATAAAAGCATTCAAAACAATAAAGTCCATCGATAATATCCAGAATACAGAAAGAGAGAGGCTTTCACAATATTTTGGATTGTGTTAGCCAAAAGACAACCGGATATTTCTGGTTTCATACAATCATATCCGGACAACGTGCTGTGGAATTCGTATGCAATGGACCGAGTAAATCACAGTAAAATGATTTTAGAGAAAAGCAAAGTCTTTTCCTTCAGCAAGTGCATAAAATGTCATCTATACCAACAGAAATATCATGATTGTTTGCCGCAGTTCATCTAGCTTTCTCCCTAGAAAATAGAAATGTGTAGAGCTGGTGATCCAATTGGAGTTAGGTAGTGTTTCTACGGTATAATATCAAATGTTCCATAATAAAAAAAATTCAAAACAAATAGTCTGTTGATAATATCCGGAAAACACAACCACAGATGCTGTAGCAATATCTCTATTTGAGTTAGCAAAAACACAACCGGGTATTTCCGGTTTCATCCAGTCATATCCGTACAAACTGGTATGGAATTCATATGCAATGGACCAAGAAAAATCACAGTGAAATGGTTTTGGTGAAAAGCAAAGTCTATTCGTTGTTCAAGTGCATAAAATGTCATCTATACAAAGAGAAATATCATGTTTGTTTGCTGCAGTTCCTCTAGTTTTCTCCCTAGAATATATGAATGTGTAGAGCTGGTGTCTCCATGTGGAACCAATTAGTGTTTGTATGGTAGAAAATTAAAGGTTCCCTGATAAAAAAAATTAAAATCAATAAAGTCCATTGTTAATATCCAGAAAACACAAACACAGAAGCTGTGGCCATATCTGGGATTGTGTTAAGCAAAAAACAACCGGATATTTCTGGTTTCATACAGTCATATCTGGACAAAGTGGTCTGAAATTCGTATACAATGGACCCGAAAAATCACAGTAAAAATGGTTTTGGAGAAAAGCAAAGTCTTTTCCTTTAGCCAGTGCATAAAATGTCATCTGTACAAACAGAAATATGATGTGTTTTTGCCACAGTTCCTCTAGATTTCTGCCTAGAAAAGACGAAAGTGTAAAGCTTGTGTCTCCATGTGGAACCAAATAGTGTTTCCAAGCACAAAAGTAAATCTTCCCTGATAAAAAACATTCAAAACAATAAACTCCATCGATAATATCTAGAAAATACAAACACAGAGGCTGTAGCAATATCTGGGATTGAGTTAGCCAAAACACAACCGGATATTTCCAGTTTCATCCAGTCATATCCGGACAAAGTTGTTTGGAATTCATATGCAATGGAACGAGAAAATCACAGTAAAAATGGTTTTGGAGGAAGGGAAAGTCTTTTCGTAGGCAAGTGTACAAAATGTCATCTATTCAAACATATATCATATTTCTTTGCCGCAGTTCCACTAGTTTTCCCCTAGAAATTATGAATGTGTAGAGCTGGTGTCTCCATGTGGAGTCAGCTAGTGTTTCTACGGTACAAAATTAAATGTTCCCTGATAACAAAATTTCAAAACAATAAAGTCTGTCGAGAATATCCGGAAAACATTAACACAGAGGCTGTAGCAGTATCTTGGATTGAGTTAAACAAAACACAACCGGATATTTCTGGTTTCATCAAGTCATATCTTGAAAAAGTGTTGTGGAATTCGTTGTCATTGGACTTAGAAAATCACAGTACAAATGGTTTTGGAGAAAAGCAAAGTCTTTTCGTTAAGCAAATGCTTAAAATGTCATCTATACTAACAGAAATATCATTTTTGTTTGCCGCAGTTCCTCTAGATTTCTTCCCAGAAAATACCAATGTGTAGAGCTGGTGTCTCCATGTGGAATCAACAAGTGCTTCCCAGCACAAAATTAAATGTTCTTTGATAAAAAACATTCAAAACAATAAAGTACGTCTAAAATATCCGGAAAAAACATAGACAATGACAGTAGCAATATCTGGGATTGAGATAGCCACAACACAACCGGATATTTCTGGTTTCATCCAGTCATATCTGGACAAAGTGGTGTTTAATACCTTTAGGCAAGTGCATAAAATGTCATCTATACATACAGAGTTATCAGGTTTGTTTGCCGCAGTTCCTCTAGCTTTCTCCCTAGAAAATACGAATGTGTAGAGCTGGTGTCTCCATGTGGAAGCAATTAGATTTTCTACGGTAAAAAATTAAATGCTCCATGATAAAAAACATTCAAAACAATAAAGTCTATTGATAATATCCAGATAACACAAACAAAAAGGCTTTCACAATATTTTGGATTGAGTTACCCTAAATACAACTGGATATTTCTGGTTTCATCCAGTCATATCCTGACAAAGTGGTGTGGAATTCGTATGGAATGGACTGAGAAAGTCACAGTAAAATGGTTTTGGAGAAAAGCAAAGTCTTTTCGTTCAGCAAATGCATAAAATGTCATCTATTCAAACAGAAATATCATGTTTGTTTGCCGCAGTTCCTCTAGATTTCTCCCTAGAATATACGAATGTGTAGAGCTGGTGTCTCCATGTGGAACCAATTAGTGTTTCAATGGTGCCACGCCCACAGCTGTGATACCCACGTGGCAAGATGTTGTTGCGTCGGGGATCTAAAAAGCTGCAGGGTTTTGGGGTGAGCGCTTTGTTGGTGCGGAGCCTCAGGCGATTCCTGTGCAGTCCGCGGTTGTAACGACCCCCAACTCACATTATGGAAGCCAAGACTGTCCTTGCTGACCTTGAGAACACTATGCTCTGCTGATGATCTCATTATGCATTATCTACCAGCTGTATTTACACTTTACTGCTTACCCTCATAATTCTCAGAAACTAAAAAATCAAGAAAAAGAAGTTTCCCGTAAGCCAGGAATGCAAGTCAAAACATGTCATTAGGTTCCCATTGTAGTAACAGAAAAATGTTAAGGTTACTCAGAGGTTATCTCCAGGTACCTAGAGGGCAAGCAAAACCTTGGACAGTTATTCCCCTAAACAGTTCAGTAAATGAAACTAAGCCAAAGGTCAATTCTCATCCTCAGTAACTGAAACTAAGTCAAAGGTCAATTCTCATCCTCAGTGAACAAAACTAAGTCAAAGGTCAATTCTCATCCTCAGTAAACAAAACTAAGCCAAAGGTCAATTCTCATCCTCCGTAAATTGTCTAAAAACAATGTCCCCACTATGTTCCTCATAAAACCACTCATATGACATCATTGTTTTAACTCATTTTGTCAACCTTTGTGATAAAAGTTTTACATTTGCCTGCAGCATTGTTCTTTACTATATAAACCCAAGCCTTACTACAATAAATCGCAGCAGTAACATACACATAACGTGTGTGTGTCTGTCATTTCCCCGCCGATTTATGACTCTCCTGGCTCTTCGTCCCCTCGTTCTCCCTCGGTCTGAGACTCCGCAAGAGCCGGTCCGCGGCACAATGGTACAAAATTAAATGTTCCCTGATAAAAATATTCAAAACAATAAAGTCCATCGATCATATCCAGAAAAAACAAACACAGAAGCTTTCACAATATTTCGGATGCAGTTAGCCAAAAAACAATCGGATATTTCTTGTTTCATCCAGTCATATCCAGACAAAGTGGTAACGAATTCGTATGCAATGGACCAAGCAAATCAGAGTACAAATGCTTTTGGAGAAAAGCAAAGTCTTTTCGTTAAGCAAGTGCTTAAAATATCATCTATACAAAGAGAAATATCATGTTGTTTGCTGAATTTCCTCTACTTTTCTACCTAGAAAATTCGAAAGTGTAGAGCTGGTGTCTGCATGTGGAACCAATTAGTGTTTCCAAGCACAAAATTAAATATTTCCTGATAAAAACCGTTCAAAACCATAAAGTCCGTTGTTAATATCCGGAAAACACAACCACATATGCTGTAGCCATATCTGGGATTGAGTTAGCCAAAACACAACCGGTTATTTCTGGTTTCATCCAGGGATATCTGGACAAAGTGGTGTGGAATTCTTATGCAATGGACCGAGAGAATCACAGTAAAAATGGTTTTGGAGAAAAGCAAAGTCTTTTCGTTAGGCAAGTGCATAAAATGTCTTCTATACAAACAGAAATATCATGTTTGTTTGCTGCAGTTCCTCTACCTTTTCCCTAGAAAATACGAATGTGTAGAGGTGGAGTCTCCTTGTGGAACCAATTAGAGTTTCCAAGAACAAAATTAAATGTTCTTGATAAAAAACATTCAAAACAATAAAGTCTTTCGATAATATCCAGAAAACACAAACACAGAGGCTGTAGCAATATTTGGGATTGAGTTAGCCTAAACAGAACCGGATATTTCTGGATTCATCCAGTCATATCCGGACAAAGTGGTCTGGGATTCGTATGCAAAGGACCGAACAAATCAGAGTAAAAAGTGTTTTGGAGAAAAGCAAAGTCTTTTTGTTAAGCAAGTGCTTAAAATGTCATCTATACTAACAGAAATATCATGTTTGTTTCCCGCAGTGCCTCTAGCTTCCTCCCTTGAAAATATGAATGTGTAGAGCTGGTGTCTCCATGTGGAGTCAAGTAGTGTTTCTAGGGTACAAAATGAAATGCCCTGAGATAAAAACACTCAAAACAATAAAGTCCATTGATAATATCCAGAAAACACAAAGTCAGAGGCTGTAGCAATATCTGGATTGAGTTAGCCAAAACACAAGCGGATATTTCTGGTTTTATCCAGGCATATCTGTTCAAAGTGTTGTGGAATTCATATGCAATAGACCAAGAAAATCACAGTGAAAATGGTTTTGGAAGAAAACAAACTATTTTGATTAGGAAGTGCATAAAATATCATGTATATAATCAGAAATATCATGTTTGTTTCCCACGGTTCCTCTAGCATTCTCCTAGAAAATACCAATGTGTAGAGCTGGTGTCTCCATGTGGAACCCATTAGAGATTCCCAGTACAAAATAAAATATTCCCTGATAAAAAAACATTCAAAACAATAAAGTGCATCGATAATATCCAGAAAACACAAACACAGAGTTGGTAGTAAGATCTGGGATTGAGTTAGCCATAACACAAGAGGATATTTCTGGTTTCATCCAGGCATATCCAGACAAAGTGCTGTGGAACTGGTATGCAATGGACTCAGAAAATCACCTGCAAATGGTTTTGGAGAAAAGCAAACTCTTTTTCTTGGCCAAGTGCCTAAAAAGTTATGTTTACGAATATAAATATCCTGTTTGTTTGCAATGATAGCTCTAGCTTTCTGCGTAGAAAACACAAATGTGAACATGTTTGGCCTGCATATGAAACCAATTAGGATTTCCAGCACAAAACAAAATTTCCTCTACTGAAATTCATTCTAAAACGTAAAGTCCATTGATAATATCCAGAAAACACAAACACAAAGGTTGTAGCAAAATCTGGGATTGAGTTAGCCATAACACAAGAGGATATTTCTGGTTTCATCCAGTCATATCCCCACAAAGTGCTGTAATACTGGTATGCATTGGACTCAGATAATCACAGTCAAACTGGTTTTGGAGAATAGCAATGTATTTTCTTAGGCAAGTGCATAAAATGTCATATACACAAAAACAAATATCATGTTTGTTTGCAGCAATTGCTGTAGTTTTCTGCCTAGACAGCACGAATGTGTTGAGTTTGTGTCTCCAGGTGGAACTAATTAGTGTTTCCCAGCACCCAAGAAAATATCCCCTGCTTAAATTCATTCAAAACCATAATGTCCATTGATAATATCAAAAAACACAAAGCAGAGCCTGTATCAAGATCTGGGATTGAGTTTGCCATAACACAAGAGGATATTTCTGGTTGCATCCATTCATTTCCGGACAAAGTGTAGTGGAGCTGGTATGCAATGGACTCAGAACATCAACCCCAAACTGGTTTTGGAGAAAAGCAAACTCTTTTTCTTGGCCAAGTGCCTAAAAAGTCATGTTTACGAATATAAATATCCTGTTTGTTTGCAATGATAGCTCTAGCTTTCTGCGTAGAATACACAAATGTGAACATGTTTGGCCTGCATATGAAACCAATTAGGATTTCCAGCACAAAACAAAATTTCCTCTACTGAAATTCATTCTAAAACGTAAAGTCCATTGATAATATCCAGAAAACACAAACACAAAGGTGGTAGCAAAATCTGGGATTCAGTTAGCCATAACACGAGGATATTTCTGGTTTCATCCAGGCATATCCAGACAAAGTGCTGTGGAACTGGTAAGCAATGGACTCAGATAATCACAGTCAAACTGGTTTTGGAGAATAGCAAAGTATTTTCTTAGGCAAGTGCATACAATGTCATCTACACCAACACAAATATCATGTTTCTTTGCAGCAATTGCTGTAGTTTTCTGCCTAGACAGCACGAATGTGTTGAGTTTGTGTCTCCAGGTGGAACTAATTAGTGTTTCCCAGCACCAAAGAAAATATTCCCTGCTTAAATTCATTCAAAACCATAAAGTCCATTGATAATATCAAAAAACACAAAGCAGAGCCTGTAGCAAGATCTAGGATTAAGTTAGCCATAAGACAAGAGGATATTTCTGGTTTCATCAGTCATTTCCATTCAACCTGTTGGGGAACTGGTATGCAATGGACTCAGATAATCACCCTCAAAGTGATTTTGGAGAAAAGCAAACTCTTTTTCTTGGCCAAGTGTATAAAAAGTCATGTTTGCAAATACCAATATCCTGTTTGTTTGCAACGATTGCTCTAGCTTTCTGCGTAAAAAACACAAATGTGAACACGTTGGGCCTGCATATGGAATCACATAGCATTTCCAGCAAAAAACAGAATTTCTTCTAACAGAAATTCATTCTAAAACTTAAAATCAATTGAAAATATCCAGAAAACACAAACACAGTGGTAGTAGCAAGATCTGGGATTGAGTTAGCCATAACACAAGAGGATATTTCTGGTTTCATCCTGGCATATCCAGACAAAGTGCTGTGGAACTGGTATGCAATGGACTCAAGTAATCACAGTCAAACTGGTTTTGGAGAATGGCAAAGTATTTTCTTAGGCAAGTGCATAAAATGTCAGTTACGCAAACACAAAATCATGTTTGTTTGCAGCAATTGCTGTAGTTTTCTGCCTAGACAGCACCTATGTGTTGAGTTTGTGTCTCCAGGTGGAACTAATTAGTGTTTCCCAGCACCAAAGGAAATGTTCCCTGCTTAAATTCATTCAAAACCATAAAGTCCATTGATAATATCCAAAAACACAAAGCAGAGCCTGTAGCAAGATCTGGGATTGAGTTAGCCATAACACAATAGGATATTTCTGGCTTCATCCATTCATTTCCGGACAAAGTGTTGTGGAACTGGTATGCAATGGACTCAGAAAATCACCCGAAAATGGTTTTGGAGGAAAGCAAACTCTTTTTCTTGGCCAAGTGCCTAAAAAGTCATGTTTACGAATATAAATATCCTGTTTGTTTGCAATGATAGCTCTAGCTTTCTGCATAGAAAACACAAATGTGAACATGTTGTGCCTGCATATGGAATCACTTAGCATTTCCAGCACAAAATAGAATTTCTTCTAACAAAAATTCATTCTAAAACTTAAAATCCATTGAAAATATCCAGAAAACACAAACACAGAGGTAGTAGCAAGATCTGGGATTGAGTTAGCCATAACACAAGAGGATATTTCTGGTTTCATCCAGTCATATCCCCACAAAGTGCTGTAAAACTGGTATGCATTGGACTCAGATAATCACAGTCAAACTGGTTTTGGAGAATAGCAAAGTATTTTCTGAGGAAAGTGCATAAAATGTCATCTAAAACAACACAAATATCATGATTCTTTGCAGCAATTGCTGTAGTTTTCTACCAAGAAAACACAAATGAATAAGTGTGAGTGTACATGTGGAGCTAATGAGTTTTTTCCAGCACCAAAGAAAATATTCCCTGCTTAAATTCATTCAAAACCATAAAGTCCATTGATAATATCAAAAAAAACAAAGCAGAGCCTGTAGCAAGATCTGGGATTGAGTTAGCCATAACACAAGAGGATATTTCTGATCTCATCCAGGCATATCCAGACAAAGTGCTGTGGAACTGGTGTGCAATGGAATCAGATGATCACAGTCACACTGGTTTTGGAGTATAGCAAAGTATTTCCTTAGGCAAGTGCATAAAATGTCATCTAAACAAACACAAATATCATGTTTGTTTGCAGCAATTGCTGTAGTTTTCTGCCTAGACAGCACGAATGTGTTGAGTTTGTGTCTCCAGGTGGAACTAATTACTGATTCCCAGCACCCAAGAAAATATTCCCTGCTTAAATTCATTCAAAACCATAAAGTCCATTGATAATATCAAAAAACACAAAGCAGAGCCTGTAGCAACATCTAGGATTGAGTTAGCCATAACACAATAGGATATTTCTGGTTTCATCCATTCATTTCCGGACAAAGTGTTGTGGAACTGGTATGCAATGGACTCAGAAAATCACCCGAAAATGGTTTTGGAGGAAAGCAAACTCTTTTTCTTGGCCAAGTGCCTAAAAAGTCATGTTTACGAATATAAATATCCTGTTTGTTTGCAATGATAGCTCTAGCTTTCTGCGTAGAAAACACAAATGTGAACATGTTTGGCCTGCATATGAAACCAATTAGGATTTTCAGCACAAAACAAAATTCCCTCTACTGAAATTCATTCTAAAACGTAAAGTCCATTGATAATATCCAGAAAACACAAACACAAAGGTTGTAGCAAAATCTGGGATTGAGTTAGCCATAACACAAGAGGATATTTCTGGTTTCATCCAGGGATATCCAGACAAAGTGCTGTGGAACTGGTATGCAATGGACTCAGATAATCATAGTCAAACTGGTTTTGGAGAATAGCAAAGTATTTTCTTAGGCAAGTGCATACAATGTCATCTACACCAACACAAATATCATGTTTCTTTGCAGCAATTGCTGTAGTTTTCTGCCTAGACAGCACGAATGTGTTGAGTTTGTGTCTCCATGTGGAACTAATTAGTGTTTCCCAGCACCCAAGAAAATATTCCCTGCTTAAATTCATTCAAAACCATAAAGTCCATTGATAATATCAAAAAACACAAAGCAGAGCCTGTAGCAAGATCTAGGATTGAGTTAGCCATAACAAAAGAGGATATTTCTGGTTTCATCCAGTCATTTCCATTCAACCTGTTGGGGAACTGGTATGCAATGGACTCAGAAAATCACCCTCAAACTGGTTTTGGAGAAAAGCAAACTCTTTTTCTTGGCCAAGTGGATAAAAAGTCATGTTTGCAAATATCAATATCAAGTTTGTTTGCAACGATTCCTCTAGCTTTCTGCATAGAAAACACAAATGTGAACATGTTGTGCCTGCATATGGAATCACTTAGCATTTCCAGCACAAAACAGAATTTCTTCTAACAAAAATTCATTCTAAAACTTAAAATCCATTGATAATATCCAGAAAACACAAACACAGAGGTAGTAGCAAGATCTGGGATTGAGTTAGCCATAACACAAGAGGATATTTCTGGTTTCATCCAGTCATATCCCCACAAAGTGCTGTAAAACTGGTATGCATTGGACTCAGATAATCACAGTCAAACTGGTTTTGGAGAATAGCAAAGTATTTTCTGAGGAAAGTGCATAAAATGTCATCTAAAACAACACAAATATCATGATTCTTTGCAGCAATTGCTGTAGTTTTCTACCAAGAAAACACAAATGAATAAGTGTGAGTGTACATGTGGAGCTAATGAGTTTTTTCCAGCACCAAAGAAAATATTCCCTGCTTAAATTCATTCAAAACCATAAAGTCCATTGATAATATCAAAAAAAACAAAGCAGAGCCTGTAGCAAGATCTGGGATTGAGTTAGCCATAACACAAGAGGATATTTCTGATCTCATCCAGGCATATCCAGACAAAGTGCTGTGGAACTGGTATGCAATGGACTCAGATGATCACAGTCACACTGGTTTTGGAGTATAGCAAAGTATTTCCTTAGGCAAGTGCATAAAATGTCATCTAAACAAACACAAATATCATGTTTGTTTGCAGCAATTGCTGTAGTTTTCTGCCTAGACAGCACGAATGTGTTGAGTTTGTGTCTCCAGGTGGAACTAATTACTGATTCCCAGCACCCAAGAAAATATTCCCTGCTTAAATTCATTCAAAACCATAAAGTCCATTGATAATATCAAAAAACACAAAGCAGAGCCTGTAGCAACATCTAGGATTGAGTTAGCCATAACAAAAGAGGATATTTCTGGTTTCTTCCAGTCATTTCCAGAAAGTGTTGTGGAACTGGTATGCAATGGACTCAGAAAGTCACCCGCAAACTGGTTTTGGAGAAAAGGAAACTCTTTTTCTTGGCCAAGTGCCTAAAAAGTCATGTTTACGAATATAAGTATCATGTTTCCTTGCAATGATAGCTCTAGCTTTCTGCGTAGAAAACACAAATGTGAGCATGTTTGGCCTTCATATGAAACCAAGTAGGATTTCCAGCACAACACAAAATTTCCTCTACTGAAATTCATTCTAAAACGTAAAGTCCATTGATAATATCCAGAAAACACAAACACAAAGGTTGAGCAAAATCTGGGATTCAGTTAGCCATAACACAAGAGGATATTTCTGGTTTCATCCAGGCATATCCAGACAAAGTGCTGTGGAACTGGTATGCAATGGACTCAGGTAATCACAGTCAAACTGGTTTTGGAGAATAGCGAAGTATTTTCTGAGGAAAGTGCATACAATGTCATCGACACCAACACAAATATCATGTTTCTTTGCAGCAATTGCTGTAGTTTTCTGCCTAGACAGCAGGAATGTATTGAGTTTGTGTCTCCAGGTGGAACTAATTAGTGCTTCCCAGCACCCAAGAAAATATTCCCTGCTTAAATTCATTCAAAACCATAAAGTCCATTGAGAATATCAAAAACCACAAAGCAGAGCCTGTAGCAAGATCTAGGATTGAGTTAGCCATAACACAAGAGGATATTTTTGTTCTCATCCAGGCATATCCAGACAAAGTGCTATGGAACTGGTATGCAATGGACTCATATAATCACAGTCAAACTGGTTTTGGAGAATAGCAAAGTATTTTCTTAGGTAAGTGCATAAAATCTCAGTTACGCAAACACAAAATCATGTTTGTTTGCAGCAATTGCTGTAGTTTTCTGCCTAGACAGCACCTATGTGTTGAGTTTTTGTCTCCATGTGGAACTAATTAGTGCTTCCCAGCACCAAAGAAAATATTCCCTGCTTAAATTCATTCAAAACCATACAGTCCATTGATAATATCAAAAAACACATAGCAGAGCCTGTAGCAAGATCTGGGATTGAGTTTGCCATAACACAAGATGATATTTCTGGTTTCATCCATTCATTTTCAGACAAAGTGCTGTGGAACTGGTATGCAATGGACTCAGAAAATCACCCGCAAACTGGTTTTGGAGAAAAGCAAACTCTTTTTCTTGGCCAAGTGCCTAAAAAGTCATGTTTACGAATACAAATATCCTGTTTGTTTGCAATGATAGCTCTAGCTTTCTGTGTAGAAAACACAAATGTGAACATGTTTGGCCTGCATATGAAACCAATTAGGATTTCCAGCACAAAACAAAATTTACTCTACTGAAATTCATTCTAAAACGTAAAGTCCATTGATAATATCCAGAAAACACAAACACAAAGGTTGTAGCAAAATCTGGGATTCAGTTAGCCATAACAAAAGAGGATATTTCTGGTTTCATCCAGGCATATCCAGACAAAGTGCTGTAAAACTGGTATGCAATGGACTCAGGTAATCACAGTCAAACTGGTTTTGGAGAATAGCAAAGTTTTTTCTTAGGCAAGTGCATACAATATCATCTACACCCACACAAATATCATGTTTGTTTGCAGCAATTGCTGTAGTTTTCTGCCTAGACAGCACGAATGTGTTGAGTTTGTGTCTCCATGTGGAACTAATTAGTGTTTCCCAGCACCCAAGAAAATATTCCCTGCTTAAATTCATTCAAAACCATAAAGTCCATTGATAATATCAAAAAACACAAAGCAGAGCCTGTAGCAAGACCTGGGATTGAGTTTGCCATAACACAAGATGATATTTCTGGTTGCATCCAGTCATATCCGGACAAAGTGCTGTGGAACTGGTATGCAATGGACTCATATAATCACAGTTAAACTGGTTTTGGAGAATAGCAAAGTATTTTCTGAGGAAAGTGCATACAATGTCATCTACACCAACACAAATATCATGTTTCTTTGCAGCAATTGCTGTAGTTTTCTACCAAGAAAACACAAATGAATGAGTGTGAGTCCACATGTGGAACTACTTAGTGTTTCCCAGCATCAAAAAAAATATTCCCTGCTTAAATTCATTCAAAACCATAAAGTCCATTGATAATATCAAAAAACACAAAGCAGAGCCTGTAGCAAGATCTGGGTTTGAGTTAGCCATAACAGAAGAGGATATTTCTGATCTCCTCCAGGCATATCCAGACATAGTGCTGTGGAACTGGTATGCAATGCACTCAGATAATCACAGTCAAACAGCTTTTGGAGTATAGCAATGTAGTTTCTTAGGCAAGTGCATAAAATGTCAGTTACACAAACACAATATCATGTTTGTTTGCAGCAATTGATGTAGTTTTCTGCCTAGACTGCACGAATGGGTTGAATTTTTGTCTCCATGTGGAACTAATTATTGCTTCCCAGCACCAAAGAAAATATTCCCTGCTTAAATTTATTCAAAACCATAAAGTCAATTCATAATATCAAAAAACACAAAGCAGAGCCTGTAGCAAGATCTGGGATTGAGTTTGCCATAACACAAGATGATATTTCTGGTTTCATCCATTCATTTCCAGACAAAGTGTTTTGGAACTGGTATGCAATGGACTCAGAAAATCACCCGCAAACTGGTTTTGGAGAAAAGCAATCTCTTTTTCTTGGCCAAGTGCCTAAAAAGTCATGTTTACGAATACAAATATCCTGTTTGTTTGCAATGATAGCTCTAGCTTTCTGCGTAGAAAACACAAATGTGAACACGTTGGGCCTGCATATGGAGTCACTTAGCATTTCCAGCACAAAACAGAATTTCTTCTAACAGAAATTCATTGTAAAACTTAAAATCCATTGATAATGTCGAGAAAACAGAAACACAGAGGTAGTAGCAAGATCTGGGATTGAGTTAGCCATAACACAAGAGGATATTTCTGGTTTCTTCCAGTCATATCCACACAAAGTGCTGTGGAACTGGTATGCATGGGACTCAAATAATCACAGTCAAACTGGTTTTGGAGAATTGCAAAGTATTTTCTGAGGAAAGTGCATACAATGTCATCTACACCAACACAAATATCATGTGTCTTTGCAGCAATTGCTGTAGTTTTCTACCAAGAATACACAAATGAATGAGTGTGAGTGTACATGTGGAACTAATTAGTGTTTCCCAGCATCAAAGAAAATATTCCCTGCTTATATTCATTCAAAACCGTAGAGTCCATTGATAATATCAAAAAAAAGCACAGCCTGTAGCAAGATCTGGGATTGAGTTAGCCATAACACCAGAGGATATTTCTGATCTCATCCAGGGATATCGTGACAAAGTGCTGTGGAACTGGTATGCAATGGACTCAGATAATCACAGTCAAACTGGTTTTGGAGTATAGCAATGTATTTTCTTAGGCAAGTGCATAAAAGGTCATCTACACAAACACAAATATTATGTTTGTTTGAAGCAATTGCTGTAGTTTTCTGCCTAGACAGCAGGAATGTGTTGAGTTTGTGTCTCCATGTGGAACTAATTAGTGCTTCCCAGCACCCAAGAAAATATCCCCTGCTTAAATTCATTCAAAACCATACAGTCCATTGATAATATCAAAAAACACAAAGCAGAGCCTGTAGCAATATCTGGGATTGAGTTAGCCATAACACAAGAGGATATTTCTGGTTTCATCCAGTCATTTCCATTCAACCTTTTGGGGAACTGGTATGCAATGGACTCAGATAATCACCCTCAAACTGGTTTTGGAGAAAAGCAAACGCTTTTTCTTGAACAACTGTATAAAAAGTCATGTTTGCAAATATCAACATCTTGTTTGTTTGCAATGATTGCTCTAGCTTTCTGAGTAGAAAACACAAATGTGAACACGTTGGGCCTGTATATGGAATCACTTAGCATTTCCAGCACAAAACAGAATTTCTTCTACAGAAATTCATTCTAAAATGTAAAGTCCATTGATAATATCCAGAAAACACAAACACAAAGGTTGTAGCAAGATCTGGGATTGAGTTAGCCATAACACAAGAGGATATTTCTGGTTTCATCCAGGCATATCCGGACAAAGTGCTGTGGAACTGGTATGCAATGGACTCAGAAAAACACCCTCAAAGTAGTTTTGTAATATAGCAAAGTAATTTCTTAGGCAAGTGCTTAAAATGTCATCTACACCAACACAAATATCATGTTTGTTTGCAGCAATTGCTGTAGTTTTCTGCCTAGACAGCACGAATGTGTTTAGTTTTTGTCTCCATGTGGAACTAGTTAGAGTTTCCCAGCACCCAAGAAAATATTCCCTGGTTAAATTCATACAAAACCATAAAGTCCATTGATAATATCAAAAAACACGAAGCAGAGCCTGTAGCAAGATCTGGGATTGAGTTAGCCATAACACAAGAGGATAATTTTGTTCTCATCCAGGAATATCCAGACAAAGTGCTGTGGAACTGGTATGCAATGCACTCAGATAATCACAGTCAAACTGGTTTTGGAGAATAGCGAAGTATTTTCTTAGGCAAGTGCATAAAATGTCAGTTACGCAAACACAAATATCATGTTTCTTTGCAGCAATTGCTGTAGTTTTCTGCCTAGACAGCACGAATGTGTTGAGTATGTGTCTCCATGTGGAACTAATTAGTGTTTCCCAGCACCAAAGAAAATATTCCCTGCATAAATTCATTCAAAACCATAAAGTCCATTGAAAGTATCAAAAAACACAAAGCAGAGCCTGTAGCAAGATCTGGGATTGAGTTTGCCATAACACAAGATGATATTTCTGGTTTCATCCAGTCATATGCGGACAAAGTGCTGTGGAACTGGTATGCAATGGACTCAGAAAATCACCCGCAAACTGGTTTTGGAGAAAAGCAAACTCTTTTTCTTGGCCAAGTGCCTAAAAAGTCATGTTTACGAATACAAATATCCTGTTTGTTTGCAATGATAACTCTAGCTTTCTGCGTAGAAATCACTAATGAACACGTTGGGCCTGCATATGGAATCACTTAGCATTTCCAGCACAAAACAGAATTTCTTCCAAAAGAAATTCATTCTAAAATTTAAAATCCATTGATAATATCGAGAAAACAGAAACACAGAGGTGGTAGCAAGATCTGGGATTGAGTTAGCCATAACACAAGAGGATTTTTCTGGTTTCATCCAGTCATATCCACACAAAGTGCTGTAAAACTGGTATGCATTGGACTCAGATAATCACAGTCAAACTGGTTTTGGAGAATAGCAAAATATTTTCTTAGGCAAGTGCATAAAATGTCATCTACACGAACACAAATATCATGTGTCTTTGCAGCAATTGCTGTAGTTTTCTACCAAGAAAACACAAATGAATGAGTGTGAGTCTACATGTGGAACTAATTAGTGTTTCCAAGCATCAAAGAAAATATTCCCTTCTTAAATTCATTCAAAACCATAAAGTCCATTGATAATATCAAAAAAAAAATAGCACAGCCTGTAGCAAGATCTGGGATTGAGTTAGCCATAACACAAGAGGATATTTCTGATCTCATCCAGGGATATCCAGACAAAGTGCTGTGGAACTGGTATGCAATGGACTTAGATAATCACAGTCAAACTGGTTTTGGAGGATAGCAATGTGTTTTCTTAGGCAAGTGCATAAAATGCCATCTACACAAACACAAATATTATGTTTGTTTGAAGCAATTGCTGTAGTTTTCTGCCTAGACAGCAGGAATGTGTTGAGTTTGTGTCTCCATGTGGAACTAATTCGTGCTTCCCAGCACCCAAGAAAATATTCCCTGCTTAAATTCATTCAAAACCATACAGTCCATTGATAATATCAAAAAACACAAAGCAGAGCCTGTAGCAATATCTGGGATTGAGTTAGCCATAACACAAGAGGATATTTCTGGTTTCATCCAGTCATTTCCATTCAACCTTTTGGGGAACTGGTATGCAATGGACTCAGATAATCACCCTCAAACTGGTTTTGGAGAAAAGCAAACTCTTTTTCTTGAACAACTGTATAAAAAGTCATGTTTGCAAATATCAACATCTTGTTTGTTTGCAATGATTGCTCTAGCTTTCTGCGTAGAAAACACAAATGTGAATTCGTTGGGCTTGCATATGGAATCACTTAGCATTTCCAGCACAAAACAGAATTTCTTCTACAGAAATTCATTCTAAAATGTAAAGTCCATTGATAATATCCAGAAAACACAAACACAAAGGTTGTAGCAAGATCTGGGATTGAGTTAGCCATAACACAAGAGGATATTTCTGGTTTCATCCAGGCATATCCGGACAAAGTGCTGTGGAACTTGTATGCAATGCAATCAGATAATCCCAGTCAAAGTAGTTTTGTAATATAGCAAAGTAATTTCTTAGGCAAGTGCTTAAAATGTCATCTACACCAACACAAATATCATGTTTGTTTGCAGCAATTGCTGTAGTTTTCTGCCTAGACAGCACGAATGTGTTGAGTTTGTGTTCCATGTGGAACTAATTAGAGTTTCCCAGCACCAAAGAAAATATTCCCTGCTTAAATTCATACAAAACCATAAAGTCCATTGATAATATCAAAAAACACGAAGCAGAGCCTGTAGCAAGATCCAGGATTGAGTTAGCCATAACACAAGAGGATATTTTTGTTCTCATCCAGGCATATCCAGACAAAGTGCTGTGGAACTGGTATGCAATGGACTCAGAAAATCACCCGCAAACTGGTTTTGGAGAAAAGCAAACTCTTTTTTCTTGGCCAAGTGCCTTAAAAGTCATGTTTACGAATATAAGTATCCTGTTTGTTTGCAATGATAGCTCTAGCTTTCTGCGTAGAAAGCATAAATGTGAACATGTTTGGCCTGCATATGAAACCAATTAGGATTTCCAGCACAAAGCAAAATTTCCTCTACTGAAATTCATTCTAAAACGTAAAGTCCATTGATAATATCCAGAAAACACAAACACAAAGGTTGAAGCAAAATCTGGGATTCAGTTAGCCATAACACAAGAGGATATTTCTGGTTTCATCCAGGGATATCCAGAGAAAGTGGTGTGGAACTGGTATGCATTGGACTCAGATAATCACAGTCAAACTGGTTTTGGAGTATATCAAAGTATTTTCTTAGGCAAGTGCATAAAATGTCATCTACACAAACACAAATATCATGTTTGTTTGCAGCAATTGCTGTTGTTTTCTGCCTAGACAGAATGAATGTGTTGAGTTTGTGTCTCCATGTGGAACTAATTAGTGCTTCCCAGCACCAAAGAAAATATTCCCTGCTTAAATTCATTCAAAACCATAAAGTCCATTGATAATATCAAAAAACACAAAGCAGAGCCTGTAGCAAGATCTGGGATTGAGTTTGCCATAACACAAGAGGATATTTCTGGTTTCATCCAGTCATTTCCATTCAACCTGTTGGGGAACTGGTATGCAATAGACTCAGATAATCACCCTCAAACTGGTTTTGGAGAAAAGCAAACTCTTTTTCTTGAACCACTGTATAAAAAGTCATGTTTGCAAATATCAACATCCTGTTTGTTTGCAATGATTGCTCTAGGTTTCTGCGTAGAAAACACAAATGTGAATTCGTTGGGCTTGCATATGGAATCACTTAGCATTTCCAGCACAAAACAGAATTTCTTCTACAGAAATTCATTCTAAAATGTAAAGTCCATTGATAATATCCAGAAAACACAAACACAGAGGTAGTAGCAAGATCTGGGATTGAGTTAGCCATAACACAAGAGGATATTTCTGGTTTAATCCAAGCATATCCAGACAAAGTGCTGTGGAACTGGTATGCAATGGACTCAGAAAAACACCCTCAAAGTAGTTTTGTAGCATAGCAAAGTAATTTCTTAGGCAAGTGCTTAAAATGTCATCTACACCAACACAAATATCATGTTTGTTTCCAGCAATTGCTGTAGTTTTCTGCCTAGACAGCACGAATGTGTTGAGATTGTGTCTCCATGTGGAACTAATTCGTGCTTCCCAGCACCCAAGAAAATATTCCCTGCTTAAATTCATTCAAAACCATAATGTCCATTGATAATATCAAAAAACACGAAGCAGAGCCTGTAGCAAGATCTGGGATTGAGTTAGCCATAACACAGAGGATATCTGTGGTTTCATCCAGTCATATCCAGACAAAGCAGTGTGGAATTCGTATGCAATGGATCGAGTAAATCACAGTAAAAATGGTTTTGGAGAAAAGCAAATCTTTTCATTAGCCAAGTGTATAAAATGTCATCTATTCAAACAGAAATATCATGTTTGTTTGCCGCAGTTCCTCTAGATTTCTCCCTAGAAAATACGAATGTGCAGAGCTGGTGTCTCCATGTGGAACCCATTAGTATTTATACGGTACAAAATAAAGTGTTCCCTGATAAAAACACTCAAAACAATAAAGTCCATCGATAATATCCAGAAAACACAAACACAGAGGCTTTCACAGTATTTTGGATTGAGTTAGCCAAAATACAATCAGATATTTCTGGTTTCATCCAGTCATATCCGGACAAATTGGTGTGGAATTCATATGCAATGGACCGAGAATATCATAGTAAACATGGTTTTGGGGAAAAGCAAAGTCTTTTCCTTAGGCAAGTGCTTTAAATGTCATCTATACAAACAGAAATATCATGTTTGTTTGCCACAGTTCCTCTACTTTCTCCCTAGAAAATACGAATGTGTAGAGCTGGTGTCTCCATGTGGAGTCAATTACTGTTTCCCAGCACAAAATTAAATGTTCTCTGATAAAAAACATTCAAAACAATAAAGCCTGTTGATAATATCCAGAAAACATTATCACAGAGCCTGTAGCAATATCTGGGATTGCATTAGCCAAAACACAACTGGATTATTCTGGTTTCATCCAGTCAGTGCCGGACAAAGTGGTGTGGAATTCGTATATATTGGAACGAGACAATCACAGTATAAATGGTTTTGAAAAAAAGCAAAGTCTTTTCGTTAGGAAAATGTATAAAATTTCATCTATTCAAAGAGAAATATCATGTTTGTTTGCCGCAGTTCCTCTAGCTTCTCCCTAGAAAATATGAATTTGCAGAGCTGGTGTCTCCATGTGGAACCAATTTGCGTTTGTATGGTACAAAAATAAATATTCCCTGATTAAAACATACAAAAAAATAAAGTCATCGATAATATCCAGAAAACACAAACACAGAAGCTGTAGCAATATCTGGGATTGAGTTAGCCAAAACACAACCGGATATTTCTGGTTTCATTCAGGCATATCAGACAAAGTGATATTGAATTCATATAAAATGGATTGAAACAATCACTGTAAAAATGGTTTTGGAGAAAAGCAAAGTCTTTTCATTAGGCAAGTGCATAAAATGTCATCTATACACACAGAAATATCAAGTTTGTTTGCCGCAGTTCCTCTAGCTTTCTCCCTAGAAAATACGAATGTGTAGATCTTCTGTCTTCATGTGGAGTAACTAGTGTTTCTACGGTACAAATTTAAAAGTTCCCTGATAAAAACTTTCAAAACAATAAAGTACATCGATAATCCTGAAAACACAAACACAGAGTCTTTCACAATATTTCAGATTGAGTTAGCCAAAACACAACCGGATATTTCTGGTTTCATCAAGTCATATCTGGAAAAAGGGGTGTGGAATTCGTATGCAATGGACTGAGAAAATGACAATAAAAATGGATATGGAGGAAAGCAAAGTCTTTTCTTTCGGGAAGTGCATAAAATGTTATCTACACAAACAAAAATATCATGTTTCTTTTCAGCAGTTCATTTAGATTTTTTCCTTGAAAATACGAAAATACAGAGCTCGTGTCTCCATGTGGAGTAACTAGTGTTTCTAAGGTACAAAATGATATGTTCCCTGATAAAAATATTCAAAACAATTAGGTCCATTGATAATATCCTGAAAAAACAAACACAGAGGTTTTCACAATAATTCAGATTGAGTTAGGCAAAACACAACCGGATATTTCTGGTTTCATCCAGTCTTATCCGGACAAAGTGGTGTGGAATTCGTATGAAATGGACCGAGAAAATCACAGTAAAAATGGTTTTGGAGAAAAGCAAAGTCTTTTCGTTAGGCAAGCGTATAAAATGTCATCTATTGAAACCGAAATACCATGAATTTTTCGCGCAGTTCCTCTAGCTTTCTCCCTAAAAAATACGAATGTGTAGAACTGGTGTCTCCATGTGGAGTCAAGTAGTGTTCCCCAGCACAAAATTAAATGTTCCCTGATAAAAAACATTCAAAACAATAAAGTCCGTTGATAATCTCCAGAAAACACAAACACAGAAGCTGTAGCAATATTTGGAATTTAGTTAGCCAAAACACAACCGGATATTTCTGGTTCATCCAATTTTATCCGGAGAAAGTGGTGTGGAATCCTTATGAAATGGACCGAGAAAGTCACAGTACAAATTGTTTTGGAGAAAAGCAAAGTCTTTTCCTTAGGCAAGCGTATAAAATGTCATCTATTCAAACCGAAATATCATGTTTTTTGGCACAGTCCTTTAGCTTTCTCCCTTGAACATACGAATATGTAGAGCTGGTGTCTCCAGGTGGAGTCAACTAGTGTTTCCCATCACAAAATTCAATTTACCTTATAAAAAACATTCAAAACAATAATGTCCGTTGAAAATATCCAGAAAACACAAACACAGAGGCTTAGCAATATCTGGGATTGAGTTTTGTGAAACAAAACCAGATATTTCCGGTTTCATGAAGTCATATCCGGACAAGGTGGTGTGGAATTCGTAAGCAATGGACCGAGAAAATCACAGTAAAAATGGTTTTGCAGTCTAGCAGAGTCTTTTCATAAGGCAAGTAGAAAAATATCATCGATACAAACAGAAATATCATGTTTGTTTGCCACAGTTCCTCTAGCTCTCTCCCTAGAATATACGAATGTGTAGAGCTGGTGTCCCCATGATGAACCAATTAGTGTTTCTACGGTACAAAATTAAATGTTCCCGGCTAAAAGCATTCAAAACAATAAAGTCCATCATAATATCCATAAAACACAAACACAGAGGCTTTCACAGTATTTAGGATAGAGTTAGCCAAAACAAAACCGGATATTTCTGGTTTCATCCAGTGATATCCGGTCAAAGTGGTGTGGAATTCATATGCCATGGACCCAGAAAATCACAGTAAAAATGGTTTTGGAGAAAAGAAAAGTCTTTTCGTTAGGCAAGTGCATAAAATGTCATCTAGACAAACAGAAATATCATGTTTGTTTGCCGTAGTTCCTCTAGGTGTCTCCCTAGAAAACACGAATGTGTAGAGCAGGTGTTCCCATTATGAACCAATTAGTGTTTCAATGGTACAAAATTAAATGTTCCCTGATAAAAATATTCAAAACAATAGTGTCCATTGATAATACCCAGAAAACACAAACACAGAGGCTGTAGCAATATTTCGGATTGAGTTAGCAAAAAACAAAACTGGATATTTCTGGTTTCATCCATTCATATCAGAACAAAGAGGTGTGGAATTCGTATGCAACGGACCGAGAAAATCACAGTAAAAATGGTTTTGGAGAAAAGCAAAGTCTTTTCATTAGGCAAGTACAAAAAATGTCATCTAGACAAACAGAAATATCATGTTTGTTTGCCGCAGTTCCTCTAGCTTTCTCCCTAGAAAATACGAATGTGTAGAGCTGGTGTCCCCATGATGAACCAATTAGTGTTTGTATGGTACAAAATTAAATTTTCCCTTCTAAAAATATTCAAAACAATAAAGTCCATCATAATATCCAGAAAACACAAACACAGAGGCTTTCACAGTATTTCGGATTAAGTTAGCCAAAATACAACCAGATATTTCTGTTTTCATCCAGTCATATGAGGACACAGTGGTGTGGAATTCGTATGCAATGCACCGAGAAAATCACAGTAAAAATGGTTTTGGAGAAAAGCAAAGTCTTTTCATTAGGCAAGTGCATAAAATGTCATCTATAGAAACAGAAATATCATGTATGTTTGCCGCAGTTCCTCTAGCTTTCTCCCTAGAAAATAGCAATGTATAGAGCTGGTGTCTCCGTGTGGAAACAATTAGTCTTTAACGGTAAAAATTAAATGTTCCCTGATAAAAAACATTCAAAACAATAAAGTCTGTGGATAATATCACGAATGCATAAACACAGAGGCTGTAGCAATATCTGGGATTTAGTTAGCCAAAACAAAACCGGATATTTCTGTTTTCATCCAGTGATATCCGGACAAACTGGTGTGGATTTCATATGCAATGTACCGAGAAATTCACAGGACAAATGGTTTGGAGAAAAGCGAAGTCTTTTCATTAGGCAAGTGCATAAAATATCATCTAGACAAATAGAAATATCATGTTTGTTTGCCGCAGTTCCTCTAGCTTTCTCCCTAGCAAATACGAATGTGTAGAGCTGGTGTCTCCATGTGGAACCTATTAGTGTTTCCAAGCACAAAATTAAATGTTCTCTGAAAAAAAAAACATTGAAAAATATAAAGTCCATGAATAATATCTAGAATACACAAACACAGAGGCTGTAGCAATATTTTGTATTGAGTTAGCCAAAACACAACCGGATATTTCCGGTTTCTTCCAGTCATATCCGGAAAAGTGGTTTGGAATTCGTATGCAATGGACCGAGAAAATCACAGTAAAAATAGTTTTGGATAAAAGCGAAGTCTTTTCGTTAGGGAAGTGCATAAAATGTCATCTAGAGAAACAGAAATATCATGTTTGTTTGCCGCAGTTCCTCAGGCTTTCTCCCTAGAAAATCGAATGTGTAGAGCTGGTGTCCCCATGATGAACTAATTAGTGTTTCAACGGTACAAAACTAAATGTTCCCTGATAAAAATATTCAAAACAATAACTTCCATCAAGAAAATCCAGATAACACAAACACAGATGATTCACAATATTTAGCATTGAGTTAGACAAAACACAACCGGATATTTCTGGTTTAATCCAGTCTTATCCGGACAAAGATGTGTGGAATTCGCATTCAATGGACTGAGAAAATCACAGTACAATTGGTTTTGGAGAAAAGCAAAGTCTTTTCGTTAGGCAAGTGCATAAAATGTCATCGATACAAACAGAAATATCATTTTTGTTTGCCTCAGTTCCTCAAGCTTTCTCCCTAGAAAATAGCAATGTGTAGAGCTGGTGTCCCCATGATGAACCAATTAGTGGTTCAACGGTACAAAATGAAATGTTCCCTAAATAAACACTCAAAACCATAAAGTCCATCGATAATATCCAGAAAACACAAACACAGAGGCTGTAGCAATATTTCGGATTGAGTTAGCCAAAACACAACCGGATATTCTGTTTCCCTCCAGTCATATCCGGACAAAGTGGTGTGGAATTCGTATGCAATGGTTCGAGAAAATCACAGTAAAAATATTTTTGGAGAAAAGCAAAGTCTTTTCGTCAGGCAAGTACAGAAAATGTCATCGATACAAACAGAAATATCATGTCTCTTTGCCGAGGTTCCTCTAGCTTTCTCCCTAGCAAATACGAATGTGTAGAGCTGGTGTCTCCATTTGGAACCACTTAGTGATTCCAAGCACAAATTAAATGTTCCCTGATAAAAAACATTCAAAACAATAAAGTCTGTGTATTATATCAGGAATGCACAAACACAGAGGCTATAGCAATATCTGGGATTGAATTAGCCAAAACAAAACCGGATATTTCCGGATTCATCCAGTCATATCCGGTAAACTGGTGTCGAATTCATATGCTTAGGACCGAGAAAATCACAGTAGAAATGGTTTTGGAGAAAAGCAAAGTGTTTTCGTTAGGCAAGTGCATAAAATCTCATCTATACAAACAGAAATATCATGTATTGAAAGAATTAGGCAGGTTAGGTTTAAGATGGAATCCCTGATGGGACTTGTAGGGCTTATATACTAATACATCAGCTTTTTTTGGAATTTACTAACCACTGAAGAGGGGCATGGGTTGAGCCCGACTGGGACTTGAATACGGTGGAGGGAAGGGAAAGGCTCGGACTCTACAGCCAGGTTCTCTTGACGGGCTGCTTGCCCGAAGTCTTGAGGATGGCTGGGTTGAGGGTGGACACCACGCCATTATCTGAACTGTTAATTCGGATGGTGGTGCGGATGGTGGTGTGGTGTTCATTATTGACTCAGTGTATTAAGCCATCAAAGCATTGGCGCTAGGCACAATGTGGGAAAATGTATAAATCTAAACATGTCCTTTTTCAGCTGCTCCAGTCTCTGGCTCAGAAGCCAGACCCTCTAAAGAGGAACTGACTGGGATCCTGGCCACCATAGTTAACAAAAGCAGAGCAGGGGAGGATCAGGTCAGGAAGGGACCCGGGAGACCGAAAAAGGCCCCGTCTCGACTGAGAACAATGTGCACTGGGCAAAAGAGTGCCTAAAGAAACAAACTTGTTTAAGATCCGATTGGCAAAGGGGATCCAGTGGTGCATGCCTGCCACACGGGACTCGAGCCGACCTGACCGACATCCCCCTGCCAAATGCGGACCTGGCATACCGACGGGAACAGCTTTCTGCAAGACAGCGAGAGAAGAGTCGGGGGCAGCAGTGGTAGACGGCCGAACAAGGTCAGTGGTCTGGGTTTCTGCCCCCCCCTGGAGGACTCCGCTCAGCGGACAGAGCCGATCGCTCTGACCCAAGTACTCCGCGCGGACGGGTGATCATCTACATGGACAGCAGGTACGCTTTCGCCACTGCCCAGGGGAAAAATCTATAAGCGAAGGGGGTACTTGACCTCCACGGAAGGACTATTTGTAAACACCTTCTCAAAATGGACAGAGGCCTTCCCGACCAAGGAAGAAACTGCACCAATATTTCCCCGATTTGGACTACTAAAAGGGGCTGAGGTCAGACGACGGACCCACCTTCGTCTCCCGGGCAAGTCAGTTGGTGGCCAGGGTGCTGGGGATTTAGTTAGGTAAAATGCATAAATAAGACAGTCTCTGCTGTTGGTTTGGGCAAGGTCTCTTTAATTATTTTGTTCGTATGGTTGGGGAGGCCTTGACCGAGCAGATAGTAGAGACCTGGCTTTGGAGACTGAGTCAAGTTGCTGCCGATGGCTTTGTTCGGGGCTTGTAATGTTGCCGTTGCTAGATTTTAAATTGTCGGAGGACGGAATTAAAAAAAAAAAGAAAAAGTGTTTAAAGTAAGTTAAAGAGGGTGTGTGGAGGTCGCGGATGCCCCCTGGAGCAGCGGTTAGCAGGTTTAATATCCTTTTTGGGCATGCTGGCTGCCGGTCCAGAGGGTATCTGGGTCAAATCAACTGGACAGACCCGGATTTGTACTTTTCCTGGATGGCACAGTGTTTCTAGGACTACTGTCACATACCATAAAACAGATAGCAAAAGGAGGAGATGCCCAAATCTCCCTCGACGCCCACATGCTAGCTTTGAAGTTATGGGCTTGTGTGTGTGTGACAGGCCTAAAGGAAGGACATTTAAATATACCTGCATCTCAAACACCCTGCCCTCCTTCGTTTCAGACTCTTAAGAAAACTGAGACAGGGGGTTTGCGCTCCCGCACTCGTTCCAGATTGGGGACGCCGTCTATGTCAGCAGGTACCAGACTGGGACACTTGAGCCACACTGGAAAGGACCCTACACGGTACTGCTGACCACACCGACAGCGGCAAAGGTAGACGGAATCGCCGCCTGGATCCACGTGTCACACATCAAAAGGGCGACAGCTGAACAAAATCAAGAAACCGACAGCCCTGCCGACGAGCCGACATCGGAATGGGTGCCACAACGCTCTCAAAATCCACTCAAGATAAGACTCTTAAAGACTGTTTAGTACTTGTAATACTTTTGATTTTTCTTACCCCAATTACGGGCAGCCCACATACCCCAGGGAGGCTCACGTGGGAGGTGTCTAATATTTTTGAAGTCGTGTGGTCCGTTTCCCACGAGGCCCCTCTTGGGACGTGGTGGCCTTCATTGCACCCTGATGTGTGTCGGTTGGTAGCGGGGTTAGACACCTGGGATATACCGGACTGGAGCTCAGCTGAAATCCCCAAGGAAGGAGTCCCCGCCAGCGCCGCTGGAGGGTACATCCCCATGGTCTACGGCGCTGGGTGGCTTGGGTGCAGATATAAGACAAAAAGATGCCAGTTACAACAACAAGAGTTTTATGTGTGCCCTAGGGATGGCAGGTCTACGAAAGAAAGGTGGCGGTGCGGGGGGCCAGAATCTTTTTACTGTAAAGCCTGGGGATGTGAGACCACAGGTCACGCATATTGGAAACCCTCCTCTAGTTGGGATTGGATTACTGTGCACCGTAATTTCACCCCGGGAACAGGGCCCAACTGCTCTATGCCCCTAAACATTTCCTTCACAGAGAAAGGGAAAAAGGCCAACATTGCTGACTGGAAAAGGGGAAGAACTTGGGGTTTAAGGTTTTATGTTACCGACTACGATCCTGGGTTCCAATTTACCATTCGACTTAAAGAACAAACCATCTCTCAATCTATAGGCCCCAACCTAGTATTGGCAGGGTTGGCAGATCAGAGGCCGAGGCCTGCGTTGACAGGTCAAAGGCCCGTGTCTAGAGTCATAACCTCAAGACCCCAGCAAAGGCCCGTATCTAGAGCCACAACTACAGGATCCCAGGGCCGACCCTCGACCTTTACACCTTCCCTGACGACAGAGGCAGCTGAGAGCCCAGGCACAGGGGGCCGCCTCTTAGGCCTAATACATGGGGCCTTCCAAGCACTAAATGGCTCTGACCCCAATAGGACCCGGGATTGCTGGCTGTGCCTAGCCTCACCTCCCCCTTATTATGAGGGAGTAGCTGTCATTGGAAATTGGACCAACCATACTATTGTCCCTCCCCAGTGCACCAATTTGCCATCCCACCGCCTAACTCTTCCAGAAGTATCAGGACAGGGACTCTGTGTAGGCTCCATTCCCCCTCAATATCAGGGCCTCTGTAATAAAACTATGACTCTCAAACCAGGCACCTATTATTTAACAGGACCAAATGGGACATTTTGGGCATGCAATACAGGCCTAACCCCCTGCTTGGCAGGAGAAGCTCATAATCAAACTCATGCATGGTGCGTTATGGTTGAAGTATGGCCTCGGGTCACATTACATGACCCTGAGGAAGTCTACCGACAATATGAGGGAAATCTCTGGCTCCCTAGGGAACCCCTAACCATAACGCTAGCCCTCATATTAGGAGGACTCACAGTCGGGGGCATTGGAGCAGGCATAGGTACCGGAGCCGCTGCTCTGTCAAAGACAAATCAGTTTCACCTGTTACAGCAAGCTATGCATTCAGATTTACAAGCTTTAGCAGAATCTGTTAGTGCCTTCGAAAAGTCCTTAACTTCACTCTCCGAGGTAGTATTACAAAATAGAAGGGGGCTGGACCTGGTATTTTTAAAGGAAGGAGGACTCTGTGCAGCCCTAAAAGAAGAGTGTTGTTTCTATGCGGATCACACTGGAGTGGTCAGAGATAGCATGGCAAAATTAAGGGAAAGACTAAGACAATGACAGAGCCATTTTGAGGCGGGACAGTCCTGGTTTCAGAGCTGGTTTAACTCATCCCCTTGGTTAACAACCCTAATCTCCACCATCACAGGGCCCTTGATAATATTACTTTTAATCTTAACCTTTGGACCCTGCATAATAAATAGGCTTCTTCAGTTTATTAACAGTAGACTGTCTATCACCCATGCCCTGGTCCTGACCCAGCAGTACCAAAGTTTAAAAACAGAAGATATAGAACAAACATTTTAGGATGCAGCTATTCCTTAAATTTTAAGATTAAAATTTGCCAAGAAAAAGAGGAGGGAGTGAAAGAATTAGGCAGGTTAGGTTTAAGATGGAGTTGCTTGAGCTAACTGCATATTGTTCTGCTTCTGTGCAAATTGGCTGGGCTTGCAATAATTTTTGCAAGAAATAAAAATGCTTTCATAAGATAGCTGAACTTTAGCTGAACTTGCAGTATGTAACCGTTTTTGTAACCGTTTTCAGGAACTATAAAAACCAAAGTTAACAGAAAATGTACCCAACTTATATCCTGTTACAACACTACAAGTTATTACACACTACATTGACCCCTGCCCTTGCTTGCTCAAGGTAAAAATGAAAACCACAAGGCACGTACAGCATGTAACTTCTTCCCTTTTACCCTGGAAACCCCCTTTTACCCTGTAATCCTTTAGGTTACCAAATGAAATTGTAATACTGTGGAAATATGCTAATGTTGTGGTTTTAAGCCTTAAATACTCTGTGAAATTGATGATCGGGGCCGCTCTCTCTGCACGACACTAGAGTGTGCTGTTGAGACGGCCCATTTGCAAATGCAATAAACTTCCTCTTCCTCTTGCAGCGATTGGAGTGGAGTCTGTGTTTTTGGGGGTCCGGATTGTGGGACACCTGCTTAAGGGGACTTACAGTATGTTTGCCGCAGTTCCTCTAGCTTTCTCCATAGAACATACGAATGTGTAGAGCTGGTGTCTCCCTGTGGAAACAATTAGTCTTTCAACGGTACGAAATTAAATGTTCCCTGATAAAAAACATTCAAAACAATAAAGTCTGTGGATAATATCATGAATGCATAAATACAGAGGCTGTAGCAATATCTGGGATTGAGTTAGCCAAAACAAAACCGGATATTTCTGGTTTCATCCAGTGATATCCGGACAAACTGGTGTGGATTTCATATGCAATGTACCCAGAAAATCACAGGACAAATGGTTTGGAGAAAAGCGAAGTCTTTTCGTTAGGCAAGTGCATAAAATATCATCTAGACAAATAGAAATATCATGTTTGTTTGCCACAGTTCCTCTAGCTTTCTCCCTAGCAAATACGAATGTGTAGAGCTGGTGTCTCCATGTGGAACCTATTAGTGTTTCCAAGCACAAAATTAAATGTTCTCTGAAAAAAAACATTGAATAATATAAAGTCCATGAATAATATCAAGAATACACAAACACAGAGGCTGTAGCAATATTTCAGATTGAGTTAGCCAAAACAAAACCGGATATTTCCGGTTTCTTCCAGTCATATCCAGAAAAGTGGTTTGGAATTCGTGTGCAATGGACCGAGAAAATCACAGTAAAAATAGTTTTGGATAAAAGCGAAGTCTTTTCGTTAGGGAAGTGCATAAAATGTCATCTAGAGAAACAGAAATATCATGTTTGCTTGGCGCAGTTCCTCAGGCTTTCTCCCTAGAAAATCGAATGTGTAGAGCTGGTGTCCCCATGATGAACCAATTAGTGTTTCAACGGTACAAAACTAAATGTTCCCTGATAAAAATATTCAAAACAATAACTTCCATCAAGAAAATCCAGATAACACAAACACAGATGATTCACAATATTTAGCACTGAGTTAGACAAAACACAACCGGATATTTCTGGTTTCATCCAGTCATATCTGGACAAAGTGGTGTGGAATTCGCATGCAATGGACCGAGAAAATCACAGTACAATTGGTTTTGGAGAAAAGCAAAGTCTTTTCGTTAGGCAAGTGCATAAAATGTCATCTCTATAAACAGATATATCATGTTTGTTTGCCGCAGTTCCTCTAGCTTTCTCCCTAGAAAATACGAATATGTAGCGCTGGTGACTCCAAGTGGAAACAAATTACTGTATCCAGGACAAAAATAATATGTTCCCCGATAGAAAACTACAAAATAATAAAGTCCATGACAATATCCAGAAAAAAAAAAAACACAGAGGCTGTTGCAATATCTGGGATTGAGTTAGCCAAAACAAAACCGGATATTTCCGGTTTCATCCAGTCAAATCCAGTAAACTGGTGTGGAATTTGTATGCAATGGACCGAGAAAATCACAGTAAAAATGGTTTTGGAAAAAAGCAAAGTCTTTTTGTTATGCAAGTGCATAAAATGTCATCGATACAAACAGAAATATCATGTTTGTTTGCCGCAGTTCCTCGAGCTTTCTCCCTAGAAAATACCAATGTGTAGAGCTGGTGTCCCCATGATGAACCAATTAGTGGTTCAACGGTACAAAATGAAATGTTCCCTGAAATAAACACTCAAAACCGTAAAGTCCATCGATAATATCCAGAAAACACAAACACAGAGGCTGTAGCAATATTTCGGATTGAGTTAGCCAAAACACAACCGGATATTCTGTTTCCCTCCAGTCATATCCGGACAAAGTGGTGTGGAATTCGTATGCAATGGTTCGAGAAAATCACAGTAAAAATACTTTTGGAGAAAAGCAAATTCTTTTCGTTAGGCAAGTACAGAAAATGTCATCGATACAAACAGAAATATCATGTTTCTTTGCCGAGGTTCCTCTAGCTTTCTCCCTAGCAAATACGAATGTGTAGAGCTGGTGTCTCCATTTGGAACCATGTAGTGATTCCAAGCACAAATTAAATGTTCCCTGGTAAAAAACATTCAAAACAATAAAGTCTGGGGATAATATCAGGAATACACAAACACAGAGGCTGTAGCAATAGCTGGGATTGGGTTAGCCAAAACAAAAACCGGATATTTCTGGTTTCATCCAGTCATATCTGGACAAACTGGTGTGGAATTCGTATGCAATGGACCGAGAAAATCACAGTAATAATGGTTTTGAGGAAAAGCAAAGTCTTTTCGTTAGGCAAGTGCATGAAATGTCATCTACACAAACATAAATATCATGTTTGTTTGCCACAGTTACTCTAATTTTCTCACTAGAAAATACGAATGTGTGGAACTGGTGTCTTCATGTGTAACCAATTAGTGATTCCAAGCAAAAATTAAATGTTCCCTGATAAACATTCAAAACAATAAAGTCCGTGGATAATATCAGGAATGCACAAACACAGAGGCTATAGCAATATCTGGGATTGAATTAGCCAAAACAAAACCGGATATTTCTGGATTCATCCAGTCATATCTGGTAAACTGGTGTGGAATTCATATGCAATGGACCGAGAAAATCACAGTAAAAATGGTTTTGGAGAAAAGCACAGTTTTTTTTTATTAGGGAAGTGCCTAAAATATCATCGATAGAAACAGAAATATCATGTTTGTTTGCCGCAGTTCATCTAGCTTTCTCCCTAGAAAATACGAATGTGCAGAGCTGGTGCCTCCAAGCGGAACCAACTAGTGTTTCCAAGCACAAAATTAAATGTTCCCTGATAAAAAACATTCAAAACAATAAAGTCCGTGGATAATATCAGGAATACACAAACACAGAGGATGTAACAATCTCTGGGATTGAGTTAGCCAAAAAACAACCGGATATTTCTGGTTTCATCCAGTCATAACCGGACAAACTGGTGTGGAATTCGTATGCAATGGACCGAGAAAATCAAAGTTAAAATGGTGTTGGAGAAAAGCAAATTCTTTTCGTTAGGCAAGTACATAAAAAGTCATCTCTACAAACAGAAATATCATGTTTGTTTGCCGCAGTCCTCTAGCTTTCTCCCTAGAAAATACGAATGTGTAGAGCTGGTGTTCCCATAATGAACCAATTGGTGTTTCTACGGTACAAAATTAAATGTTCCCTGATAAAAACATTCAAAAGAATAAAGGCCATCAATACTATCCAGAAAACACAAACACTGAGGCTTTCACAGTATTTTGGATTGAGTTAGCCAAAACACAACCAGATATTTCTGGTTTCATCCAGTCATATCCAGACAAAGTGGTGTGAAATTCATATGCAATGGACCGAGAAAATCACAGTAAAAATAGTTTTGGAGAAAAGCAAAGTCTTTTCAATAGGCAACTGCATAAAATGTCATCTATACACACAGAAATATCATGTTTGTTTGCCGCAGTTCCTCTAGCTTTCGCCCTAGAAAATATGAATATGTAGAGCTGGTGTCTCCTTTGGAACCAATTACTGTATCCAAGGTGAAAATAAAATGTTCCTCGATAAAAAACTTTCAAAACAATAAAGTCCATTGATAATATCCAGAAAACACAAACACAGAGCCTATAGCAATATCTGGGATTAAATTAGCCAAAACAAAACCGGATATTTCCGGTTTCATCCAGTCATATCCGGACAAACTCCTGTGGAATTCCTATGCAATGGACAGAGATAATCACAGTAAAAATGGTTTTGCAGAAAAGCAAAGTCTTTCTTTGCAGCAAGTGCATAAAATGTCATCTATACAAACAGAAATATCATGTTTGTTTGCTGCAGTTCCTCTAGCTTTCTCCCTAGAAAATACCAATATTTAGAGCTGGTGATCCCATGATGAACCAATTAGTGTTTCCACGGTACAAAATTAAATGTTCCCTGAAACAACATTCAAAACTTAAAGTCCATCGATAATATCCAGAAAAAACAAACACTGAGGCTTTCACAATATTTTGGATTGAGTTAGCTAAAACACAACCGGATATCTCTGGTTTCATCCAGTCATATCCGGACAAAGTGGTGTGAAATTCGTAAGCAATGGACCGAGAAAATCACAGTAAAAATGGTTTTGGAAAAAAGCAAAGTCTTTTCATTAGGCAAGTAGATAAAATGTCATCTTCACTAACAGAAATATCGTGATTGTTTGCTGCAGTTCTTCTAGCTTTCTCCCTAGAAAATACGAATGTGTAGAGCTGGTGTCTCCATGATGAACCAATTAGTGTTTCCAAGCCCAAAATTAAATGTTCCCTGATAAAAAACATTCAAAACAATAAAGTCCGTAGATAATATCCAGAAAACAGAAACACAGAGGCTGTAGCAATATCTGGGATTGAGTTAGCCAGAACAAAACCAGATATTTCCGGTTACATCCAGTCATATCCGGACAAACTGTTGTGGAATTCGTATGCAATGGACCAAGAAAATCATAGTAAAAATGGTTTTGGAGAAAAGCACAGTTTTTTTCGTTAGGCAAGTGCATAAAATGTCATCTATACACACAGAAATATCATGTTTGTTTGCCGCAATTCCTCTGGTTTTTCCGTAGAAAGTACGAATGTGTAGGGCTGGTGTCTACAGGTGAAACCAATTAGTGTTTCCAAGCACAAAATTAAATGTTCCCTGAAAAAAAAATTTAAAAATATAAAGTCCGTGGAGAGTAATAGGAATACACAAACACAAAGGCTTTCACAATATTTCAGATTGAGTTAGCCAAAACACAACCGGATATTTCTGGTTTCATCCAGTCATATCCGGACAAATGGTGTGGAATTCATATGCCATGGACCGAGAAAATCACAGTAAAAATAGTTTTGGAGAAAAGCAAAGTCTTTTCGTTAGGCAAGTGCATAAAATGTCATCTAGACAAACAGAAATATCATGTGTGTTTGCCGCAGTTCCTCTAGCTTTCTCTGTAGAAAATACGACTTTGTAGAGCTGGTGTCTCCATGTGGAACCAATTAGTGTTTGCAAGCATAAAATTAAATGTTCCCTGAAAAAAAAACATTCAAATCAATAAAGTCTGTGGATAATATCAGGAATACACAAACAGAGAGGCTGTAGCAATATTTCGGATTGAGTTAGCCAAAACACAACCAGATATTTCTGGTTTCATCCAGTCATATCCAGACAAAGTGGTGTGAAATTCATATGCAATGGACCGAGAAAATCACAGTAAAAATGGTTTTGGAGAAAAGCAAAGTCTTTTCAATAGGCAACTGCATAAAATGTCATCTATACACACAGAAATATCATGTTTGTTTGCCGCAGTTCCTCTAGCTTTCTCCCTAGAAAATATGAATATGTAGAGCTGGTGTCTCCTTTGGAACCAATTACTGTATCCAAGGTGAAAATAAAATGTTCCTCGATAAAAAACTTTCAAAACAATAAAGTCCATTGATAATATCCAGAAAACACAAACACAGAGCCTATAGCAATATCTGGGATTAAATTAGCCAAAACAAAACCGGATATTTCCGGTTTCATCCAGTCATATCCGGACAAACTGTTGTGGAATTCGTATGCAATGGACCAAGAAAATCATAGTAAAAATGGTTTTGGAGAAAAGCACAGTTTTTTCGTTAGGCAAGTGCATAAAATGTCATCTATACACACAGAAATATCATGTTTGTTTGCCGCAGTTCCTCTGGTTTTTCCGTAGAAAGTACGAATGTGTAGGGCTGGTGTCTACAGGTGAAACCAATTAGTGTTTCCAAGCACAAAATTAAATGTTCCCTGAAAAAAAAATTTAAAAATATAAAGTCCGTGGAGAGTAATAGGAATACACAAACACAAAGGCTTTCACAATATTTCAGATTGAGTTAGCCAAAACACAACCGGATATTTCTGGTTTCATCCAGTCATATCCGGACAAATGGTGTGGAATTCATATGCCATGGACCGAGAAAATCACAGTAAAAATGGTTTTGGAGAAAAGCAAAGTCTTTTCGTTAGGCAAGTGCATAAAATGTCATCTAGACAAACAGAAATATCATGTGTGTTTGCCGCAGTTCCTCTAGCTTTCTCTGTAGAAAATACGACTTTGTAGAGCTGGTGTCTCCATGTGGAACCAATTAGTGTTTGCAAGCATAAAATTAAATGTTCCCTGAAAAAAAAACATTCAAATCAATAAAGTCTGTGGATAATATCAGGAATACACAAACAGAGAGGCTGTAGCAATATTTCGGATTGAGTTAGCCAAAACACAACCAGATATTTCTGGTTTCATCCAGTCATATCCAGACAAAGTGGTGTGAAATTCATATGCAATAGACCGAGAAATTCACAGTAAAAATGGTTTTGGAGAAAAGCAAAGTCTTTTCGTTAGGCAAGTGCATAAAATGTCATCTATACAAACAGAAATATCAGGTTTGCTTCTCGCATTTCCTCTAGCTTTCTCACTAGAAAATACAATATGTAGCACCGGTGTCTTCATGTGCAACCAATTAGTGTTCCAATCACAAGTTAAATGTTACCTGATAAAAAACATTCAAAACAATAAAGTCCGAGAATAATATCAGGAATACACAAACACAGAGGCTGTAGCAATATCTGGGATTGTGTTAGCCAAAAAAAAACCGGATATTTCTGGTTTTATCCAGTCATATCCGTACTAACTGGTGTGGAATTCATATGCAATGGACCAAGAAAATCACAGTAAAAATGGTTTTGGAGAAAAGCAAAGTCTTTTGAATAGGCAACTGCATAAAATGTCATCTATACACACAGAAATATCATGTTTGTTTGCCGCAGTTCCTCTAGCTTTCTCCGTAGAAAATACCAATATGTAGAGCTGGTGTCTCCTTTGGAACCAATTACTGTATCCAAGGTGAAAATAAAATGTTCCTCGATAAAAAACTTTCAAAACAATAAAGTCCATTGATAATATCCAGCAAACACAAACACAGAGCCTATAGCAATATCTGGGATTAAATTAGCCAAAACAAAACCAGATATTTCCGGTTTCATCCAGTCATATCCGGACAAACTCCTGTGGAATTCCTATGCAATGGACAGAGATAATCACAGTAAAAATGGTTTTGCAGAAAAGCAAAGTCTTTCTTTGCAGCAAGTGCATAAAATGTCATCTATACAAACAGAAATATCATGTTTGTTTGCCACAGATCCTCTAGCTTTCTCCCTAGAAAATACCAATATGTAGAGCTGGTGTTCCCATGATGAACCAATTAGTGTTTCCACGGTACAAAATTAAATGTTCCCTGATAAAAACATTCAAAACTTAAAGTCCATCGATAATATCCAGAAAAAACAAACACGGAGGCTTTCACAATATTTTGGATTGAGTTAGCTAAAACACAACCGGATATCTCTGGTTTCATCCAGACATATCCGGACAAAGTGGTGTGAAATTCGTAAGCAATGGACCGAGAAAATCACAGTAAAAATGGTTTTGGAGAAAAGCAAAGTCTTTTCATTAGGCAAGTAGATAAAATGTCATCTTCACTAACAGAAATATCATGATTGTTTGCTGCAGTTCCTCTAGCTTTCTCCCTAGAAAATACGAATGTGTAGAGCTGGTGTCTCCATGATGAACCAATTAGTGTTTCCAAGCACAAAATTAAATGTTCCCTGATAAAAAACATTCAAATCAATAAATTCCATTGATAATATCCAGAAAACAGAAACACAGAGGCTGTAGCAATATCTGGGATTGAGTTAGCCAGAACAAAACCGGATATTTCCGGTTTCACCCAGTCATATCAGGACAAACTGTTGTGGAATTTGTATGCAATGGACCAAGAAAATCATAGTAAAAATGGTTTTGGAGAAAAGCACAGTTTTTTCGTTAGGCAAGTGCATAAAATGTCATCTGTACAAACAGAAATATCATGTTTGTTTGCCGCAGTTCCTCTAGCAATGTCCCTAGAAAATACGAATATGTAGAGCTGGTGTCCCCATGTGGAACCAATTACTGTATCCAAGCTCAAAATAAAATGTTCCCCAATAAAAAAATTTCTAAACAATAAATTCCATCGATAATATCCAGAAAACACAAACACAGAGGCTGTAGCAATATCTGGTATTGAGTTATCCTAAACAAAACAGGATATTTATGGTTTCATCCAGTCATATCCAGACAAAGTGGTGTGGAATTCATATGCAATGGATGGAGGAAATCACAGTAACAATGGTTTGGAGAAAAGCAAAGTCTTTTCATTAGGGCAGTACATAAAATGTCATTGATACAAACAGAAATATCATGTTTGTTTGCTGCAGTTCCTCTAGCTTTCTCCCTAGAAAATACGAATACGTAGATCTTTTGTCTCCCTGTGGAACCAGTTATTGTATCCAATCTCAAAATGAAATATTCCAAGATAAAAAATATTTCCAAAAATAAAGTCTGTGGATAAAATCCAGAAAACACAAACACAGAGGCTGTAGCAATATTTGGGATTGAGTTAGCCAAAACAAATCCGGATATTTCCGTTTTCATCGAGTCATATCTGGACAAAATGGTCTGGAATTCGTATGCAATGGACTGAGAAAACCACAGAAAAAATGGTTTTGGAGAAAAGTAAAGTCTTTTCGTTTGAAAAGTACATAAAATGTCATCGATACAAACAGAAATATCATGTTTGTTTGCCGCAGTTCCTCTAGGTTTCTCCCTAGAAAATACGAATGTGTAAAGCTGATGTGGAACCAATGTGTTTCCACGTGTTTCTCCATGTGGAACCAATTAGTGTTTCCACGCTCAAAATAAAATGTTCCCTGATAAAAAACATTCAAAACAAAAAATTCCTTGGATAATATCATGAATACACAAACGCAGAGGCTGTAGCAATATCTGGGATTGAGTAAGCCAAAACACAACTGGATAATCCGGTTTCATCCAGTAATATCCGGACAAACTGGTGTGGAATTCGTATGCAGTGTATCGAGAAAATCACAGTAACAATGGTTTTGGAGAAAAGCAAAGTCATTTCTTTAGGCAAGTGCATAAAATGTCATCTATACAAACAGAAATATCATGTTTGTTTGCCGCAGTTCCTCTAGCATTCTCCCTAGATTATACGAATGTGTAGAGCTGGTGTCCCCATGATGAACCAATTAGTGTTTCAACGGTAAAAAATTAAATGTTTTCTGATAAAAACATTAAAAACAATAAAGTCCATAGATAATACCCAGAAAACACAAACACAGATGATTCACAATATTTAGGATTGAGTTAGCCAAAAGAAAACTGGAGATTTCTGTTTTCATCCAGTCATATCTCGAAAAACTCGTGTGGAATTCGTATGCAACGGACCGAGAAAATCGCAGTAAAAATGATTTTGGAGAAAAGCAAAGTCTTTACGTTAGGCAAGTGCATAAAATGTCATCTAGACAAACAGAAATATCATGTTTGTTTGCCGCTGTTCATCTAGCATTATGCCTAGAAAATACGAATACCTAGAGCTGGTGTCTCCATGTGGAACCAATTAGTGTTTCCAAGCACAAAATTAAATGTTCCCTGATAAAAAATATTCAACATAAAAAAGCCCGTTAATATCCAGAAAACACAAACACAGAGGCTGTAGCAATATCTGGGATTGAGTTAGCCAAAAAGAAACCAGATATTTCCGGTTTCATCCAGTCATATCTGGACAAAGTGGTGTGGAATTCGTATGCAATGGACCGAGAAAATCACAGTAAAAATGGTTTTGGAGAAAAGCAAAGTCTTTTCGTTAGGCAAGTGCATGAAATGTCATCGATACAAACAGAAATATCATGTTTGTTTGTCTCAGTTCTTCTAGCTTTCTCCCTAGAAAATAGTAATGTGTAGAGCTGGTGTCTCCATGTGGTACCAATTAGGGTTTCCAAAAACGAAATTAAATGTTCCCTGATTAAAAAAATTCAAAGCAATAAAGTCCATGGATAACAGCAGGAACACACAAACACAGAGGATGTAGCAATATCTGGGATTGGGTTCGCCAAACCAAAACCCGATATTTCCGGTTTCATCCAGTCATATCCGGACAAACTCCTGTGGAATTCTTATGCAATGGACCGAGAAAAATCACAGTAAAAATGGTTGTGGAGAAAAGCAAAGTCTTTTCATTAGGCAAGTGCATAAAATGTCATCTATACAAACAGAAATATCATGTTTGTTTGCCGCAGTTCCTCTAGCTTTCTCCCTAGAAAATAAGAATGAATAAAGCTGGTGTCCCCATGATGAACCAATTAGTGATTCAACGGTATGAAATTAAATATTCCCTGCTAAAAACATAGAAAACAATAAAGTCCATCATAATGTCCAGAAAACACAAACACAGAGGCTTTCACAGTATTGCGAATTGAGTTAGCCAAAACACTACCAGATATTTCTGGTTTCATCCAGTCATATCCGGACAAACTGGTGTATAATTCGTATGCAATGGACCAAGAAAATCACAGTAAATATGGTTTTGGAGAAAAGCAAAGTCTTTTCGTTAGGCAAGTGCATAAAATGTCATCTATACAAACAGAAACATCATGTTTGTTTTCCGCAGTTCCTCTAGCTTTTTCCCTAAAAAATAGTAATATGTAGAGCTGGTGTCTCCATGTGGAACCAATTAGTGTTTTCTAGCACAAAATTAAATGTTCCCTGAAATAAAACATTGAAAAATATCAAGTCCATGGATAATATCATTAATACACAAACACAGAGGCTGTAGCAATATTTCGGATTGAGTTAGCCAAAACACAACCATACATTTCTGGTTTCATCCAGTGATATCCAGACAAAGTGGTGTGGAATTCGTATGCAATGGTCTGAGAAAATCACAGTAAAAATGGTTTTGGAGAAAAGGAAAGTCTTTTCGTTAGGCAAGTGCATAAAATGTCAACTATGCAAACAGAAATATCATTTTTCTTTGCGGCAGTTCCTCTAGCTTTCTCCCTAGAAAATACGAATGTGTAGAGCTTGTGTCTCCATGTGGAATTAATTAGTGTTTCCAAGCACAGAATTAAATGTTCCCTGATAAAAACATTCAAAAAAATAAAGTCCATGGATAATATCAGGAATACACAAACACAGAGGCTGAAGCAATATCTGGGATTGAGTTACCCAAAACAAAACCGGATATTTCCGGTTACATGCAGTCATATCCGGACAAACTGGTGTGGAATTCGTATGCAATGGACTGAGAAAATCACAGTAAAAATGGTTTTGGAGACAAGAAAAGAGTTTTCGTTACAAAAGTGCATAAAATGTCATGTATACAAACAGAATATAATATTTGTTTGCCGCAATTCCTGTAGTTTTCTCCGTAGAAAATACGAATGTGTAGAGCTGGTGTCCCCATTATGAACCAATTTGTGTTTCTACAGTACAAAATTAAATGTTCCCGGATAAAAAAGATTCAAAACAATCAAGTTTGTGGATAATATCAGGAATACACAAACACAGAGGCTATAGCAATATCTGGGATTGAGTTAGCCAAAACAAAACCGGATATTTAAGGTTTCATGCAGTCATATCCGGACAAACTCCTGTGGAATTCCTATGCAATGGAAAGAGAAAATCACAATAAAAATAGTTTTGGAGAAAAGCAAAGTCTTTTCATAAGTCAAGTAGATAAAATATCATCGATACAAACAGAAATATCATTTTATTTGCCGCAGTTCCTCCAGCTTTCTCCCTAGAAAATACAAATATGTAGATCACCTTTCTCCATGTGGAACCAACTAGAGTTTCCACGCACAAAGTTAAATGTTCCCTGATAAAGAACATTCAAAACAATAAAGTCAGTGGATAATATCAGGAATAAAATACAGAGAGGCTTTCACAATATTTCGGATTGAGTTAGCCAAAACACAACCGGATATTTCTGGTTTCATCCAGTCATATCTGGAAAAACTGGTGTGGAATTCGTATGCAATGGTCTGAAATAATCAGAGTAAAAATGATTTTGGAGAAAAGCAAAGTCTTTTCGTTAGGCAAGTGCATAAAATGTCATCTATACAAACAGAATTATGAGGTTTGTTTGCCGCAGTTCCTCTAGCTTTCTCCCTAGAAGACAAGAAGTTGTAGAGCTGGTGTCCCCATGATGAACCAATTAGTGTTTCTACGGTAAAAATTAAATGTTCCCTGATAAAAACATTCAAAACAATGATGTCCATCGATAATATCCAGAAAACACAAACACAGAGGCTTTCACAATATTTCGGATTGAGTTAGCCAAAACACAACCGGATATTTCTGATTACATCCAGTCATATCCGGACAAAATGGTGTGGAATTCGTATGCAATGGACTGAGAAAATCACAGTAAAAATGGTTTTGGAGAAAAGCAAATTCTTTTCGTTAGGAAAATAGATAAAATGTCATCTATACAAACAGAAATATCATGTTTGTTTGCCGCAGTTCCTCTAGCATTCTCCCTAGAAAATACGAAAGTGTAGAGCTGGTGTCTCCATGTGGAACCAATTAGTGTTTGCAAGCAAGAAATTAAATGTTCCTTGAAAAAAAAACATTCAAAACAATAAAGTCCATTGATAATATCCAAAAATCACAAACAGAGAGGCTGTAGCAATATCTGGGATTGAGTTAGCCAAAACACAACCAGATATTTCTGGTTTCATCCAGTCATATCCGGACAAACTGGTGTGGAATTCCGATGCCATGGACCGAGAAAATCACAGTAAATATGGTTTTGGAGAAAAGCAAAGTCTTTACGTTAGGCAAGTGCATAAAATGTCATCTGTACAAACAGAAATATCATGTTTGTTTGTCACAGTTCCTCTAGCATTCTGCCTAGAAAATAAGATTGTTTAGAGCTGGTATCTCCATGTGGAACCAATTACTGTATCCAAGCTCAAAATAAAATGTTCCCCGATAAAAAACTTTCAAAACAATAAAATCCATTGATAATATCCAGAAAACACAAACACAGAGGCTGTAGCAATATCTGGGATTGAGTTAGCCAAAACACAACCGGGTATTTCTGGTTTCATCCAGTCATATCCAGAAAAACTGGTGTGGAATTCGTATGCAATGGAGCAAGAAAATCACAGTACAAATGGTTTTGGAGAAAAGCAAAGTCTTTACGTTAGTCAAGGGCATAAAATGTCAACCATACAAACAGAAATATCATGTTTGTTTGCTGCAGTTCCTCTAGCTTAATCCCTAGAAAATACAAATATGTAGAGCTGGTGTTCCAATGATGAACAAATTAGTGTTTCTGCGGTAAAAAATTAAATGTTCCCTGATGAAAGCATTGAAAACAATAAGTCCCTCGATAATATCCAGAAAACACAAACACAGAGGCTTTCATAATATTTCGGATTCAGTTAGCCAAAACACAACCGGATATTTCTGGTTTCATCCAGTCATATCCGGAGAAAGCGGTGTGGAAATCGTATGCAATGGACCGAGAAAATCCTAGTAAAAATAGTTTTGGAGAAAAGCAAATTCTTTCCGTCTTGCAAGTGCATAAAATGTCATCTCTACAAACAGAAATATCATGTTTGTTTGCCGCAGTTCCTCTAGCTTTCTCCGTAGAAAATACGAATGTGTAGAGCTGGTGTCTCCATGTTGAAACAATTAGTGTTTCGCAGCAGAAAATTAAATGTTCCCTTATAAAAAGCATTCAAAACAATAAAGTCTGTGGATTTTATCAGGAATACACAAATACAGAGCCTTGTAGCAATATCAGGGATTGAGTTAGCCAACAGAAAACTGGATATTTCTGTTTTCATCCAGTCATATCCAGAAACTGGTGTGGAAATCGTATGCAATGGACCGAGAAAATCACAGTAAAAATGGTTTTGGAGAAAAGCTAAGTCTTTTCATGTGACAAGTGCATAAAATGCCATCGATACAAAGAGAAATATCGTGTTTGTTTGCCGCAGTTCCTCTAGCTTTTCCGTAGAAAATACGAATGTGTAGAGCTGGTGTCTCCATGTGGAAACAATTAGTGTTTCCAAGCACAAAATTAAATGTTCCCTGAAAAAAAAAACATTCAAAACAATAAAGTCTGTGGATAATATCAGGAATAGACAAACACAGAGGCTGTAGCCATATCTGGAGTTGAGGTAGCCAAAAAAAAAAAAAAAACGGAGATTTCCATTTTCATCCAGTCAATCCAGACAAAGTGGTGTGGAATTCATATGCAATGGACCGAGAAAATCACAGTAAAAATTGTTCTGGAGAAAAGCAAAGTGATTTCGTTAGGCAAGTGCATAACATGTGATCTATACAAACAGAAATATCATGTATGTTTGCCGCAGTTCCTCTAGCTTTCTCCCCAAAAAAATACAAATTTTAGAGGTGGTGTCTCCTTGTGGAACCAATTAGAGTTTCCAAGCAGAAAATGAAATGTTCCTTGAGAAAAAGCATTCAAAACAATAAAATAATATCAGGAATACAAAAACAAAGAGGCTGTAGCAATATCTGGGATTGAGTTAGCCAAAACAAAACCGGATATTTCCGGTTTCATCCAGTCATATCCGGACAAACTAGTGTGGAATTCGAATGCCATGGACCTTGAAATTCAGAGTAAAAATGGTTTTGGAGAAAAGCAAATTTTTTTCATTAGGCAAGTGCATAAAATGTCAACCATACAAAAATTAATATCATGTTTGTTTGCTGCAGTTCCTTTAGCTTTCTCCCTAGAAAATAAGAAAATGTAGAGCTGGTGTTCCCATGATGAACCAATTAGTTTTTCCACGGTACAAAATTAAATGTTCCATGATAAAAACCTTCAAAACAATAAGTCCCTCGATAATATCCAGAAAACAGAAACACAGAGGATTTCATAATATTTTGTATTGAGTTAGCCAAAACACAACCGGATATTTCAGGTTTCATCCAGTCATATCCGGACAAACTGGTGTGGAATTCGTATGCAATGGACCGAGAAAATCACAGTAAAAATGGTTTTGGATAAAAGCAAAGTCTTTTCATTAGGCAAGTGCATAATATGTTATCTATACAAACAGAAATAGCATGTTTGAATGCCGCAGTTCCTCTAGATTTCTCCGCAGAAAATACGAATGTGTAGAGCTGGTGTCTCCTTGTGGAACGAATTAGTGTTTCTACGGTACAAAACTAAATATTCCCCGATAAAAAACTCAAAACAATCAAGTCTGTGGATAATATCAGGAATACACAAACACAGAGGAGGTAACAATATCTGGGATTGAGTTAGCCAAAACAAAATCGGATATTTCTGGTTTCATCCAATCATATCCGGACAAACTGGTGTGGAATTCGTATGCAATGGAATGAGAAAATCACAGTAAAAATGGTTTTGGAGAAAAGCAAAGTCTTTACATTAGACAAGTGCATAAAATGTCATCTAGACAAACAGAAATATCATGTTTGTTTGCCGCAGTTCCTCTAGCTTTCTCCCTAGAAAATACGAATGCCTAGAGCTGGTGTTCCCATGATGAAGCAATTAGTGTTTCAACGGTACAAAATGAAATGTTCCCTGATAAAAACATTCAAAACAATAAAGACCATCGATAATATCCAAAAAAAAAAGCAAACACAGAGGCTTTCACAACATTTCTGATTGAGTTAGCCAAAGCGCAACGGGATATTTCTGTTTAAATCCAGTCATATCCGGACACACTGGTGTGGAATCCATATGCAATGGAAGGAGAAAATCACAGTAAAAATGGTTTTGGAGAAAAGCAAAATCTTTTCGTTAGGCAATTGCAGAAAATGTCATCGATACAAACAGATATATAATGTTTATTTGCCACAGTTCCTCTAGCTTTCTCCCTGGAAAATACGAATGTGTAGAGCTGGTGTCTCCATATGGAACGAATTAGTGTTTCAACGGTACAAAATGAAATGTTCCCTGATAAAAACATGAAAACAATAAAGACCATCGATAATTTCCAGAAAAAACAAACACAGAGGCTTTCACAATAATTCGGATTGAGTTAGCAAAGCACTACGGGATATTTCTGTTTTCATCCAGTCATATCCAGAAAAACTGGCGCGGAATTCGTGTGCAATGGACCAAGAAAATCACAGTAAAAATGGTTTTGGAGAAAAGTAAAGTCTTTTCATTAGGCAAGTGCATAAAATGTCATCTACATAAACAGAAATATCATGTTTATTTGCCGCAGTTCCTCTAGCTTTCTCCCTAGAAAATACGAATGTGTAGAGCTGGTGTCCCCATGATGAACCAATTAGTGTTTCAATGGTACAAAATTAAATATTCCCTGATAAAAGCATTCAAAACAATAAAGTCCATTGATAATATCCAGAAAACACAAACACAGATGCTTTCATAATATTTCGGATTGATTTCGCCAAAATACAACCGGATATTTCTGGTTTCATCCAGTGATATTCGGACAAACTGGTGTGGAGTTCATATGCAATGGACTGAGAAAATCCTAGTAAAAACATTTTTGGAGAAAAGCAAAATGTTTTTGATAGGCAAGTGCATAAAATGTCGTCTAGACAAACAGAAATATCATGTTTGTTTGCCGCAGTTCCTCTAGCTTTCTCCGTAGAAAATACAAATGTGTAGAGCTGGTGTCTCCATGTGGAACCAATTACTGTATCCAAGCTCAAAATAAAGTGTTCCCCGATAAAAAACATTCAAAACAATAAAGTCCGTTGATAATATCTGGAAAAAAAAAACAGAGGGTTTCATAATTTTTGGGATTGAATTAGCCAAAACACAACCGGATATTTCTGGTTTCATCCAGTCATATCCGGACAAACTGGTGTGGAATTCCGATGCAATGGACCGAGAAAATCACAGTAAATATGGTTTTGGAGACAAGCAAAGTCTTTACGTTAGGCAAGTGCATAAAATGTCATCTGTACAAACAGAAATATCATGTTTGTTTGTCGCAGTTCCTCTAGCATTCTGCCTAGAAAATAAGATTGTTTAGAGCTGGTATCTCCATGTGGAACCAATTACTGTATCCAAGCTCAAAATAAAATGTTCCCCGATAAAAAGCATTCAAAACAATAAAATCCGTTGATAATATCCAGAAAACACAAACACAGAGGCTGTAGCAATATCTGGGATTGAGTTAGCCAAAACACAACCGGGTATTTCTGGTTTCATCCAGTCATATCCGGAAAAACTGGTGTGGAATTCGTATGCAATGGAGCAAGAAAATCACAGTACAAATGGTTTTGGAGAAAAGCAAAGTCTTTACGTTAGTCAAGGGCATAAAATGTCAACCATACAAAAAGAAATATCATGTTTGTTTGCTGCAGTTCCTCTAGCTTAATCCCTAGAAAATACAAATATGTAGAGCTGGTGTTCCCATGATGAACAAATTAGTGTTTCTGCGGTAAAAAATTAAATGTTCCCTGATGAAAACATTGAAAACAATAATTCCCTCGATAATATCCATAAAACACCAACACGGAGGCTTTCATAATATTTCGGATTCAGTTAGCCAAAACACAACCGGATATTTCTGGTTTCATCCAGTCATATCCGGAGAAAGCGGTGTGGAAATCATATGCAATGGACCGAGAAAATCCTAGTAAAAATAGTTTTGGAGAAAAGCAAATTCTTTCCGTCTTGCAAGTGCATAAGATGTCATCTCTACAAACAGAAATATCATGTTTGTTTGCCGCAGTTCCTCTAGCTTTCTCCGTAGAAAATACGAATGTGTAGAGCTGGTGTCTCCATGTGGAAACAATTAGTGTTTCGCAGCAGAAAATTAAATGTTCCCTTATAAAAAACATTCAAAACAATAAAGTCTGTGGATTTTATCAGGGATACACAAATACAGAGCCTGTAGCAATATCAGGGATTGAGTTAGCCAACACAAAACCGGATATTTCTGTTTTAATCCAGTCATATCCAGAAACTGGTGCGGAAATCGTATGCAATGGACCAAGAAAATCACAGTAAAAATGGTTTTGGAGAAAAGCTAAGTCTTTTCATGTGACAAGTGCATAAAATGCCATCGATACAAAGAGAAATATCGTGTTTGTTTGCCCCAGTTCCTCTAGCTTTTCCGTAGAAAATACGAATGTGTAGAGCTGGTGTCTCCATGTGGAAACAATTAGTGTTTCCAAGTATAAAATTAAATGTTCCCTGAAAAAAAAACATTCAAAACAATAAAGTCTGTGGATAATATCAGGAATACACAAACACAGAGGCTGTAGACATATCTGGAGTTGAGGTAGCCAAAAAAAAAAAAAAAACGGAGATTTCCATTTTCATCCAGTCAATCCAGACAAAGTGGTGTGGATTTCGTATGCAATGGACCGAGAAAATCACAGTAAAAAAGGTTTTGGAGAAAAGCAAAGTCTTTTCCTTAGGCGAGTAGATAGAATGTCATCTAGACAAACAGAAATATCATGTTTGTTTGCCACAGTTCCTCTAGCTTTCTCCCTAGAAAATAAAAATATGTAGAGCTGGTGTCTCCATGTGGAACCATTTGGTGTTTCCAAGCACAAAATTAAATGTTCCTTGATAAAAAACTTTCAAAACAATAAAGTCCGTTGATAATATCCAGAAAACACAAACACAGAGGCTGTAGCAATATCTGGGATTGAGTTAGCCAAAACAAAACCGGATATTTCTGGTTTCATCCAGTCATATCCGGACAAACTGGTGTGGAATTCGTATGCAATGGACCGAGGAAATCACAGTACAAATGGTTTTGGAGAAAAGCAAAGTCTTTACATTAGACAAGTGCATATAATGTCATCTAGACAAACAGAAATATCATGTTTGTTTGCCGCAGTTCCTCTAGCTTTCTCCCTAGAAAATACGAATGCCTAGAGCTGGTGTTCCCATGATGAACCAATTAGTGTTTCAACGGTACAAAATGAAATGTTCCCTGATAAAAACATTCAAAACAATAAAGACCATCGATAATATCCAAAAAAAAGCAAACACAGAGGCTTTCACAACATTTCGGATTGAGTTAGCCAAAGCACAACCGGATATTTCTGTTTAAATCCAGTCATATCCGGACACACTGGTGTGGAATCCGTATGCAATGGAAGGAGAAAATCACAGTAAAAATGGTTTTGGAGAAAAGCAAAATCTTTTCGTTAGGCAATTGCAGAAAATGTCATCGATACAAACAGATATATAATGTTTATTTGCCACAGTTCCTCTAGCTTTCTCCCTGGAAAATACGAATGTGTAGAGCTGGTGTCTCCATATGGAACGAATTAGTGTTTCAACGGTACAAAATGAAATGTTCCCTGATAAAAACATTGAAAACAATAAAGACCATCGATAATATCCAGAAAAAACAAACACAGAGGCTTTCACAATAATTCGGATTGAGTTAGCAAAGCACTACGGGATATTTCTGTTTTCATCCAGTCATATCCAGAAAAACTGGCGCGGAATTCGTGTGCAATGGACCAAGAAAATCACAGTAAAAATGGTTTTGGAGAAAAGTAAAGTCTTTTCATTAGGCAAGTGCATAAAATGTCATCTACATAAACAGAAATATCATGTTTATTTGCCGCAGTTCCTCTAGCTTTCTCCCTAGAAAATACGAATGTGTAGAGCTGGTGTCCCCATGATGAACCAATTAGTGTTTCAATGGTACAAAATTAAATATTCCCTGATAAAAGCATTCAAAACAATAAAGTCCATTGATAATATCCAGAAAACACAAACACAGAGGCTTTCATAATATTTCGGATTGATTTCGCCAAAACACAACCGGATATTTCTGGTTTCATCCAGTGATATTCGGACAAACTGGTGTGGAGTTCATATGCAATGGACCGAGAAAATCCTAGTAAAAACATTTTTGGAGAAAAGCAAAATGTTTTTGATAGGCAAGTGCATAAAATGTCGTCTAGACAAACAGAAATATCATGTTTGTTTGCCGCAGTTCCTCTAGCTTTCTCCGTAGAAAATACAAATGTGTAGAGCTGGTGTCTCCATTGTAAGACCCCGAAATGTGTCTCACAATTCTACCGACCCCAGAAGCACGAATTCCACTCCAATCGATGCAAACAGCATGAGGAAGTTTATTACATCTGCGCAGATGGGCCGTCTCTAAGCACAACAGCACCCTCTGGTGCAGTGCAGGAAGAGAGGCCCCGATCATCAATCGCACAGTGTATTTAAGGCTTAAAACCACAACATTAGCATATCTCCACAGCATTACAAAAGATCACAAGATAAACCACAGCATGACAAATAATCACAAGGTAAAGGGTTTTTCCAGGGTAAGGGAACAAAGACCTTGAGCAAGCACAAATACGGGGTCATCGTGACCAAAAACTTAACATAGCTCCTAAAATAATTATCACATGCTCAATTATCTCATGAAAGCATTAACACAATCATCACATGCTACAAGTTCAGCTAAAATTCAGTTATCTTATAAAAGCATTTTGCAAGCCCAGCCATTTTGCACAAAAGCAAAACAGTATGCAGTTAGCTCAAGCAACTCCATTTTAAACCCAGCCTGCCTTACTCTCTCATTCCCTCCTCTTTTTATGTGCAAATTTTAATCTTAAAATTTTAAAGAATATTTGTATATATTTCCTCTATGGTTACATATTCAACACTTTGGTCCTGCCTTTGGTCCTGCCTTCGGTCCTGCCTTAGGTCCTGCCTTCGGTCCTGCCTTGCTAGGACCATGGCATAGGCGGCAGCAGAAAGCCCATGTATTACAAAAACTAAAAATAAAAGTAATACTAAAAAACTATCCGGCCGTACAGTAGGGGACGATTCAGTCGAATTAAAACTTTTAGATATATTTGCCATCTGGGAGGGTGTAAAGGTCGTAGGTTTGCCCTGGGATTCTATAGTTGTGGCCCTAAGTACAGGCCTTTGGTGGAAAGTTGAGGTTGCGACTACAGTCACGGGCCCTCGGGAAGTTGAGGTTGCGACTACAGTCACGGGCCCTCGTCTGGACAATGCAGCCTCCCACCTCCCTAACACACTGGGACCTCCAATTTGGGGAAGGGCTTCCTCTTTAAGTTGAATTTTAAATAGGAGCCCGGGATTGTAATCAGAAACATAAAACCTTAAGCCCCATGTTCTTCCCCTTTTCCAGTCAGTAAGGTTAGCCTTTTTCCCTTCTTCTGTGAAAGAAACATTAAGGGGCATAGAGCAGTTGGGATCTCTTCCAGGGATAAAATTACGGTGTACAGTAATCCAATCCCAACTAGAGGAGGGTTTCCGATATGCGTGACCAGTGGTTTCACATCCCCAGGCCTTACAGTAGAAAGACTCTGCTCCCCCGCATCGCCTCCTTTCTTTTGTAGACCTGCCATCCTTAGGGCACACATAAAACTCTTGTTGTTGTAACTGGCATCTTTTTATCTTAGACCCGCACCCAAGCCACGGGGGGCCGTGGACCAATGCACCAGGGGCGAGCGCAACACCATAGACTACGGGGGGGGGGGTTTAGCCAGGCCCCTGTCTGGTGTATCCCAGTTGTCCATTCCCTCTACTAGCTTACATACATCAGGGTGTAAGGCAGGCCACCATGTCCCGGAGGGGGCCACGTGGGTAACGGACCACACGACCTCCGCGGTACTAGATTGCACCTCCCATGTGAGCCTTACCGGGGCATGTGGGCCACCCATAATCGGGGTAAAGAAAATTATAAGCAGTACTAGACAGTTTTTGAAATTCTTATCTTGAGTGGGTTTTGAGTACGTTGTAGTTTCCATTTCGGTGTCGGCTCGTCGGCAGGGTCGTCGGTCTCTTGTCTCTGTTCAGCTGTCGCCCTCTTGACGTGTGACACGTGTATCCAGGCGGCAATTCCGTCTACCTTTATCGCGGTCGGCGTAGTCAATAATACCGTGTAGGGTCCCTTCCAACGTGGCTCAAGCGTCTTAGTCTGGTGTCTGCGGACGTAGACAATGTCCCCAATCTGGAACGAATGCGGGAGTGTAGGGCACTTGGACTGGTATACGGCAGCCAGCTGCTTCCCTATATGCCTGTGGATGAGCTGCAAGGCTCGGAAGCGGGTCTGCAAAGTAGAGGATGTTGCAAATGAGTCAATACTGGGTCCCAACAAATCTGCCGCGGGTGGAGGGCCTCCGTACAATATTTCATAGGGTGTTAATCCACATACAGAAGGTGTGTTACGAGCCCTAAACAAAGCCATCGGCAGCAGTTCGACCCAGTCTCTAGTGCCAGTCTCCATTGTCAATTTAGTCAAGGTCTCCTTAATTGTTCTGTTCATTCGTTCTACCTGACCTGAACTCTGGGGCCTGTACACACAATGCAATTTCCAATCAATCCCCAGCACTTTGGTCACCAACTGACTTACCCTGGAGACAAAGGCGGGTCCATTATCCGACCCCAATACCTTAGGTAAGCCAAACCGCGGGAAGATTTCTTCTAATAGCTTCTTAACCACAACTTGTGCTGTCTCCTTCTTCACTGGAAATGCTTCAGGCCAGCCGGAAAAGGTATCTACGAACACTAGAAGGTACTTAATTCCATATCTGCTTGGGCGGACCTCTGTGAAATCTATTTCCCAATTAATTCCAGGCCTAGCCCCCTGTATCCGGACTCCTTCAGGTATTTTAGAACATCTGGGATTTACCTTGGCGCATGGGATGCAGGCCTCTATGGTTTGTTTTACTGCTGCATGTATTCCCAATAAAAAATGAGAAATCTCCTCCCTATCCAGTAAGGTCTTTAATTTCTTATACCCTAAATGTGTCCATCTATGTAGATCTTGCACTAATCTTCTAGTTTCTTTTGTGAGCAGCACGACTTTGCCCTGTATTTTCCAGCTTTTAGTGGTCTCGTCGTAAATTCCCCCTAGCCTTTGTATGGCTGCCACATCTTGTTCGGTATAATTCCATTCCGGCCCCCGGCTGGGAGGGTCTTGCACATCGATGTTTAACACGCAGCTACCCAAGGCGCTAGTTCTGGCCACCTCATCCGCCATCCGGTTACCCTGTGCCACTGGATCCTCTCCTTTTTGGTGGCCAGGGCAATGTATGATGCTCACCTTCTTTGGCAAGAAGAGGGCCTGTAGGAGGTCTAGGATTTCCTGCTTATTTTTAATTTCTCTGCCTGCTGAAGTAAGCAGTCCCCTTCTTTTATATATTTCACCATGCACATGCGCCGTAGCGAAGGCGTATCGACTGTCTGTATAAATGTTTACCCTCTTCCATTTTGCCTGTTTTAAGGCCTCAGTCAGAGCTACCAACTCAGCTTTCTGTGCTGAAGTGCCTGGTGGTAAGGCAGAGGCCCAAACAACAGTCTTCCCGTCAACCACCGCCGCCGCCGCCCTCCTCTCACCTTGATGGAGGAAGCTGCTGCCATCTGTGTACCAGGTGTACTCCGCGTCTGACAGGGGCTGATCTGTCAAGTCCTCATGGGTCCCATAGACTTCAGCTAGCACCTGTTGGCAATTGTGGCTGACCTGCGTATGGTCTCCTGGTTCCGGCAGTAGAGTGGCGGGGTTGAGAGAGGCCGTCGTTCCAAACCGGATGCGCTCGGGGTTGAGTAACATTGCTTGGTAATGGGTAATTCTGGCATTTGATAGCCATCGATCAGGTGGCTGACGTATGACCGTCTCAATAGCATGAGACGTCACTACGGTCAGTGGCTGTCCAAGAGTCAGTTTGTCAGAATCTTTCACAATCGTGGCCACCGCCGCTATCATGCGAAGACACGGGGGCCACCCAGAGGCGACACTGTCCAATTTCTTTGAAAAATAGGCCACCGGCCTCTTCCAAGGCCCTAATTTTTGGGTCAAGACTCCCTTTGCAATCCCCCCTCTTTTGTCTATATATAGGATAAAAGGCTTGTTGGGGTCAGGCAGGCTTAGTGCGGGGGCTTCCAAGAGGGCCTTTTTTAGTTGATCGAAGGCCAACTGCTGTTCTTCTCCCCAGATGTAAGGGGAATTGTTTTTTGTGAGGGGATATAGGGAAGCCGCAATCTCCGCAAACCCAGGAATCCACAGGCGGCAGAAACCGGCACTTCCCAGAAATTCCCTCAACTGGCGTGGGTTTTTAGGTGGGGGTATAAGCGCCACCGCCTGTTTACGTCCCTCCGTTAGCCACCTCCTGCCCCCTCTCAATTTATAACCCAGGTAAACTACCTGTCGGGCACATATTTGGGCCTTTTTGGCAGAGGCGCAATATCCCAGCTCGCCTAGCTTCTGGAGCAGGGATTCCGTGCCCTGTTTACAGTCCTCTTCGGTTTCTGCTGCCAGGAGTAAGTCATCCACATACTGTAAAAGAGTCCATTGAGGGTTACTCACCCTAAAGCTTGCCAAGTCATGATGTAAGGCCTCATCGAATAGTGTGGGCAAATTTTTAAATCCTTGTGGGAGTCTGGTCCAAGTCAATTGCCCTGAGAATCCAGTCTCCGGGTCCTTCCATTCGAATGCAAACAAAGGTTGGCTCTGGGGGCTCAATCTCAGACAAAAGAAAGCATCTTTTAAATCTAGCACTGTATACCAAGTGCGCGATGGAGGCAAAGTTCTCAGCAAGTTGTACGGATTTGGCACGGTTGGGTGAATGTCTTCAACCCGACGATTTACCTCGCGTAAGTCCTGCACAGGTCGGAAGTCATTGGTGCCTGGTTTCCGTACCGGCAGTAAGGGTGTGTTCCAAGGGGATTGGCAGGGTTTTAATATTCCCAAGTCCAGCAGTCTCTTAATGTGGGGCCGGATTCCATCCTTTGCTTCCTTGGTCATAGGATACTGCCGTACAGATATTGGTTCAGCTGTAGGCTTTACATTTACTATTATGGGTGGCTGCTGAATTGCTAATCCTATCCCTCCGGTCTCTGCCCAAGAACTCGGAAACTTTTCGATCCACTCAGGGGCTAGTGGGGTTTTTATTTTTTCTCCGTCATATAGACGATGTTCATCTCTTAATTGTAAAGTCAATACTTGTAGAAGGCACCCTCCAGAGTCCGTCACTGAGGCCCCTTCTTTCTGGAAATGAATCTGGGCTCCCACCTTAGATAGCAAATCTCTTCCTAATAATGGATACGGGCAGTCTGGTACTAAAAGAAATGAGTGGGTGACTTGGCCAGTGGCTAGATCTACCTGTCGTTCTGTGGTCCAATGGCACATTTTTCTTCCAGTTGTTCCCTGGACGCAAGAAATTTTTGAGCTAAGGGGGCCAATATTTTTGTTTAAAACAGAGTGCTGAGCTCCGGTATCCACCATAAACGTGACCGGCCTGCCTCCCACTCTCAGGGTTACCCGGGGCTCAGGGGGAGGCTCCTGGCCCTGACCCCCCTAGTAATCGTCCTCTTCCCCCAGGGGAAGAACTGGAATGTAAGTCTCCTTTCTTCTTCTGGTGGCATTTTTGTTTGGACAGTCTCTGGCCCAGTGTCCTCTTTCCTTACAGTACGCAAACTGGTCTCATTCTATCCGCGGTCTATTTTTGTCTCCCGGGTATTTCTTTGTTTGACCTCTACCATAACCTGACCTATCCTGCCTATTTGATTCGCTTACTGTGGTGACCAAAATTTTAGCTAGTTCCCTATTTTTCTTTTTGTCTCTCTGATCCTGTTCTTTTTGCATTCTTTCCTCTTTTTCTTCTTTAGTTTCCCTCTTATTAAAGATTCTCTTTGCCTCTTTTAGGAGATCCTGCAATGTATAACCCTGTAAGCCCTCCAGTCTCTGCAGCCGCGCTCGGATATCTGGGGCCGATTGGCCAATGAAAGACATTATTACGTCCGACTGCCGGTCAGCAGCCTGGGGGTCAAACGGGGTGTACATCCGGTATCCCTCCATTAATCTTTCTAGAAACCCTGCCGGGGTCTCCTCATTACCCTGAGTTATGGCACGTACCTTAGCCAAATTGGTGGGGCGTCTCCCTGCCCCTCTGAGACCTGTCAGGAGAATCTGGCGATAGAGACGAAGTCGTTCCCTACCGACTGCCGTACTAAAATCCCAATCCGGTCTGGTCAACGGGAATGCTGCATCAATCTCGTTCGGCAGTTGGGTAGGTTGACCGTTGTCCCCTGGAACATTTTTTCGAGCTTCCGTGAGAACTCGCTGTCTCTCCTCCGTGGTCAGGAGAGCCTGCAGGAGCTGCTGGCAGTCATCCCAGGTCGGTTGGTGGGTTAAAAGAATAGATTCAATTAATCCTGTCAAAGCTTGTGGATCTTGAGAAAAAGGCGGGTTATGGGTTTTCCAATTGTACAAATCTGAAGCTGAAAACGGCCAGTATTGCATCTGATCCCCCACTGAGCGAAGTGGGAAAGCCTGTGCCTCCCACTGGCCACCCTCACTCCCCCCTCCCCGACGCAAGCGCAGCCTGGCACCCATGGGGGTTGTACGAGCCGGGGGGTCCTCCCCCCCTTCTCCCTGCGTAGAATCCGGGGAAGGTGCCGTAGGCTCTCTCGGGAGGGGTGCGTAAGGCGGTGGGGTGTCAAAAAGCAAGAGATCCTCCTGCCCACCCGGGAGGACCGAAGGTTTCTTTGCCTTGAGGGAGTCTAACTCCTTTAATGGGTAAAGGGCCGAGGCAGGAGCAACCGGCGAATTTTGCGCTGGGTCTTCCCACACAAAGATGTCAACTGACGGGAGCCCGCTCTGATCCGCGGGTCACGGTTTTAAAGGTGTTACGGACGGAGGCGGGGCGGGTAAGGCACCTGCCACGACTCGGTCAGCCGGGAGAAAGGGTTTTACCCATTTTGGGGGGTATTGTGCCAGGTCCAACCACACAAAGATGTAGGGCACTTGATCCGGGTGCCCTTCTTTACCTTCCCTGCAGACCTGGCTCTTCACCTGTAAGATAATTCGAGAGTCAAAAGTCCCATCCCGCGGCCACCCGATGTTGAAGGCTGGCCACTCGGACGTACAGAAACTTGTCCAGTTCTTCTGCACTCTCACAGACAAGTTTTGGGCCCGCTCCCGGACCTCTCTCCAATGATCTAAAGTAAGACTCAAAGGTGTAGTTAATTCCTGTCCCATGTTGGAGGGGAAAGGCAAATAAGGAAAATATATTAGAACACAGAAAACAACCACAAGACTCACAAAACAATCACAAGACTCCCAAAGACACTGCGCGCAAAACCAAGACAAAACTGAAACCAAAACTTCTGACGGGAGTGGCTGCTGCCACCAGCCAGGCTCCCCGGGGAAGCCTTCCCCTAACAAGAACTTCCGATGGGAGCGGAGCGGCTGCCACCCGCCAGGCTCCCCGGGGAAGCTTTTCCCCACCAAGTGGTGAGAGCGATGGGAGCGGAGCGGCTGCCACCCACCAGGCTCCCCCAGAATACCGCCACTGGAGCGTCCTCCAGGGCCTGAGCCAGGGGTCTTGACAAGTCTGTCTTGCCTACTACTGGCTCTTTTCAGATACAGGTCCCGTACAGGCACAATTTCAAAAAGGCGCCTACAGAAACAATCAATAAAAAATTTTTACAGACTCACAGAAAACAAGGAACTTACCTCCGATTGGAGAATGGAGCGTGGGTCTGGGGTCTCGAATCCCGGACGAGCCCCCAAGAATGTAAGACCCCGAAAGGTGTCTCACAATTCTACCGACCCCAGAAGCACGAATTCCACTCCAATCGATGCAAACAGCATGAGGAAGTTTATTACATCTGCGCAGATGGGCCGTCTCTAAGCACAACAGCACCCTTTGGTGCAGTGCAGGAAGAGAGGCCCCGATCATCAACCGCACAGAGTATTTAAGGCTTAAAACCACAACATTAGCATATCTCCACAGCATTACAAAAGATCACAAGATAAACCACAGCATGACAAATAATCACAAGGTAAAGGGTTTTTCCAGGGTAAGGGAACAAAGACCTTGAGCAAGCACAAATACGGGGTCATCGTGACCAAAAACTTAACATAGCTCCTAAAATAATTATCACATGCTCAATTATCTCATGAAAGCATTAACACAATCTTCACATGCTACAAGTTCAGCTAAAATTCAGTTATCTTATAAAAGCATTTTGCAAGCCCAGCCATTTTGCACAAAAGCAAAACAGTATGCAGTTAGCTCAAGCAACTCCTGAGAAATTAAGGCAGGAAGGGGTTAAAATGGAGTTGCTTGAGCTAACTGCATATTGTTCTGCTTTTGTATAAAATAGCTGGGCTTGCAAAATGCTTTTTTTAAGATAACTAAACTTTAGCTGACCTTGTGAGCATGTAATGATTGTGTTAATGCTTTTATGAGATAATGGAGCATGTGATAATTATTTTAGGAGCTATGTTGAGTTTTTGGTCATGATGACCCCGTGTTTATGCTTGCTCAAGGTTTTTTGTTCCCTTACTCTGGAAAAACCCTTTATCTTATGAGAATTCGTCATGCTGCGGTTTATCTTGTGATTCTCTGTAATGCTGTGGATGGAGATATGCTAATGTTGTGGTTTTAAATCTTAAATACTCTGTGCGGTTGATGATCAGGGCCTCTCTTCTCGCACTGCACCAGAGGGTGTTGTTGTGCTTAGAGTTGGCCCATCTGCGCAGATGTAATAAACTTCCTCATGCACTTGCATCGATTGGACTGGAATTCGTGTTTCTGGGGTCGGTAGAAGTGTGAGACACCTGTCAGGGGTCTTACACTCTATTTAAACCCAGCCTGCCTTACTCTCTCACCATGTGGAACCAATTACTGTATCCAAGCTCAAAATAAAGTGTTCCCCGATAAAAAACATTCAAAACAATAAAGTCCGTTGATAATATCTGGAAAAAAAAACACAGAGGGTTTCATAATATTTGGGATTGAGTTAGCCAAAACAAAACCGGATATTTCTGGTTTCATCCAGTCATATCCGGACAAACTGGTGTGGAATTCCGATGCAATGGACCGAGAAAATCACAGTAAATATGGTTTTGGAGAAAAGCAAAGTCTTTATGTTAGGCAAGTGCATAAAATGTCATCTGTACAAACAGAAATATCATGTTTGTTTGTCGCAGTTCCTCTAGCATTCTGCCTAGAAAATAAGATTGTTTAGAGCTGGTATCTCCATGTGGAACCAATTACTGTATCCAAGCTCAAAATAAAATGTTCCCCGATAAAAAACATTCAAAACAATAAAATCCGTTGATAATATCCAGAAAACACAAACACAGAGGCTGTAGCAATATCTGGGATTGAGTTTGCCAAAACACAACCGGATATTTCTGGTTTCATCCAGTCATATCCAGAAAAACTGGTGTGGAATTCGTATGCAATGGAGCAAGAAAATCACAGTACAAAAGGTTTTGGAGAAAAGCAAAGTCTTTACGTTAGCCAAGGGCATAAAATGTCAACCATACAAAAAGAAATATCATGTTTGTTTGCTGCAGTTCCTCTAGCTTAATCCCTAGAAAATACAAATATGTAGAGCTGGTGTTCCCATGATGAACAAATTAGTGTTTCTGCGGTAAAAAATTAAATGTTCCCTGATGAAAGCATTGAAAACAATAAGTCCCTCGATAATATCCAGAAAACACAAACACAGAGGCTTTCATAATATTTCGGATTCAGTTAGCCAAAACACAACCGGATATTTCTGGTTTCATCCAGTCATATCCGGAGAAAGCGGTGTGGAAATCGTATGCAATGGACCGAGAAAATCCTAGTAAAAATAGTTTTGGAGAAAAGCAAATTCTTTCCGTCTTGCAAGTGCATAAGATGTCATCTCTACAAACAGAAATATCATGTTTGTTTGCCGCAGTTCCTCTAGCTTTCTCCGTAGAAAATACGAATGTGTAGAGCTGGTGTCTCCATGTGGAAACAATTAGTGTTTCGCAGCAGAAAATTAAATGTTCCCTTATAAAAAACATTCAAAACAATAAAGTCTGTGGATTTTATCAGGAATACACAAATACAGAGCCTGTAGCAATATCAGGGATTGAGTTAGCCAACAGAAAACCGGATATTTCTGTTTTCATCCAGTCATATCCAGAAACTGGTGTGGAAATCGTATGCAATGGACCGAGAAAATCACAGTAAAAATGGTTTTGGAGAAAAGCTAAGTCTTTTCATGTGACAAGTGCATAAAATGCCATCGATACAAAGAGAAATATCGTGTTTGTTTGCCCCAGTTCCTCTAGCTTTTCCGTAGAAAATACGAATGTGTAGAGCTGGTGTCTCCATGTGGAAACAATTAGTGTTTCCAAGCACAAAATTAAATGTTCCCTGAAAAAAAAAACATTCAAAACAATAAAGTCTGTGGATAATATCAGGAATACACAAACACAGAGGCTGTAGCCATATCTGGAGTTGAGGTAGCCAAAAAAAAAAAAAAAAAAAACGGAGATTTCCATTTTCATCCAGTCAATCCAGACAAAGTGGTGTGGAATTCGTATGCAATGGACCGAGAAAATCACAGTAAAAAAGGTTTTGGAGAAAAGCAAAGTCTTTTCCTTAGGCGAGTAGATAGAATGTCATCTAGACAAACAGAAATATCATGTTTGTTTGCCACAGTTCCTCTAGCTTTCTCCCTAGAAAATACAAATATGTAGAGCTGGTGTCTCCTTGTGGAACCAATTAGAGTTTCCAAGCACAAAATGAAATGTTCCTTGATAAAAAACATTCAAAACAATAAAGTCTGTTGATAATATCCAGAAAACACAAACACAGAGGCTGTAGCAATATCTGGGATTGAGTTAGCCAAACACAACATATATTTCTGGTTTCATCCAGTCATATCCGGACAAACTGGTGTGGAATTCGTATGCAATGGACCGAGATAATCACAGTACAAATGGTTTTGGAGAAAAGCAAAGTCTTTTCTTTAGGCAAGTGCAAAAAATGCCATCTAGACAAACAGAAATATCATGTTTGTTTGTTGCAGTTCCTCTAGCTTTCTACCTAGAAAATACGAATATGTAGGGCTGGTGTCTCCATGTGGAACCAATTACTGTATCCAAGCTCAAAATAAAATGTTCCCCAATAAAAAACTTTCAAAACAATAAAGTCCTCGATAATATTCATAAAACACAAACTCAGAGGCTGTAGCAATATCTGGGATTGAGTTAGCCAAAACAAAACCGGTTGTTTCCAGTTTCATCCCATCATATCTGGACAAACTGGAGTGGAATTCTTATGCAATGGACCGAGAAAATCACAGTTAACATGGTTTTGGAGAAAAGCAAAGTCTTTTCGTTTGACAAGTGCATAAAATGTCATCTATACAAACAGAAATATCATGTTTGTTTGCCGAAGTTCATCCAGCTTTCTCCGTAGAAAATACAAATGTGTAGAGCTGGTGTCTCCATGTGGAACCAATTAGAGTTTCCTACCACAAAATGAAATGTTCCCTGATAAAAAACATTCAAAACAATAAAATCCATTGATAATATCAGGAATACAGAAACACAGAGTCGGGAACAATAACTGGGATTGAGTTAGCCAAAACAAAACCGGAGATTTCCGGTTTCATCCAGTCATATCCGGACAAAGTGATGTGGAATTCGTATGCAATGGACCGAGAAAATCACAGTTAACATGGTTTTGGAGAAAAGCAAAGTCTTTTCGTTTGACAAGTGCATAAAATGTCATCTATACAAACAGAAATATCATGTTTGTTTGCCGAAGTTCATCCAGCTTTCTCCGTAGAAAATACAAATGTGTAGAGCTGGTGTCTCCATGTGGAACCAATTAGAGTTTCCTACCACAAAATGAAATGTTCCCTGATAAAAAACATTCAAAACAATAAAATCCATTGATAATATCAGGAATACAGAAACACAGAGTCGGGAACAATAACTGGGATTGAGTTAGCCAAAACAAAACCGGAGATTTCCGGTTTCATCCAGTCATATCCGGACAAAGTGATGTGGAATTCGTATGCAATGGACCGAGAAAATCACAGTAAAAATTGTTCTGGAGAAAAGCAAAGTGATTTCGTTAGGCAAGTGCATAACATGTGATCTATACAAACAGAAATATCATGTATGTTTGCCGCAGTTCCTCTAGCTTGCTCCCAAAAAAAATACAAATTTTAGAGCTGGTGTCTCCTTGTGGAACCAATTAGAGTTTCCAAGCAGAAAATGAAATGTTCCTTGAGAAAAAGCATTCAAAACAATAAAATAATATGAGGATACAAAAACAAAGAGGCTGTAGCAATATCTGGGATTGAGTTAGCCAAAACAAAACCGGATATTTCCGGTTTCATCCAGTCATATCCAGACAAACTAGTGTGGAATTCGTATGCAATGGACGGAGGTAAAAACAGTCAAAATGGTTTTGGAGAAAAGCAAAGTCTTTTCATTGGGTAAGTGCATCAAATGTCATCTATAAAAACAGAAATATCATGTTTGTTTTCCGCAGTTCCTCGAGCTTTCTCCATAGAAAATACGAATGTGCAGAGCTGGTGTCTCCATGTTGAACTAATTATTGTATCCAAGCTCAAAATAAAACGTTCCCCGATAAAATACATTCAAAACAATAAGGTCCATCGATAATATCCAGAAAACACAAACACAGAGGCTGTAGCAATATCTGTGATTGAGTCAGCCAAAACAAAACTGGATATTTCCGGTTTCATCCAGTCATATCCGGACAAAGTGGTGTGGAATTCGTATGCAATGGACCGAGAAAACCACAGTAAAAGCTTTTGGAGAAAAGCAAAATCTTTTCATTAGGCAAGTAGACAAAATGTCATCTATACAAACAAAAATATCATGTTTGTTTGCTGCAGTTCCTCTAGCTTTCTCCCTAGAAAATACGAATATGTAGAGCTGGTGTCTCCATGTGGAACCAATTAGTTTTTCGCAGCACAAAATTAAATGTTCCCTGATAAAAAAACATTCAAAACAATAAAGTCTGTGGATAATATCAGGAATACACAAACACAGAAGCTGTAGCAATATCTGGGATTGAGTTAGCCAAATCAAAACTGGATGTGTCCGGTTTCATCCAGTCATATCCGGACGAAGTGTTCTGGAATTGGTATGCAATGGATCGAGAAAATCACATAAAAATGGTTTTGGAGAATAGGAAAGTCTTTTTGTTAGGCAAGTGCATAAAATGTCAAATTGACAAACATAAATATCATGTTTTTTTGACACAGTTCCTCTAGCTTTCTCCCTAGAATATACGAATGTGTAGAGCTGGTGTCCCCATGATGAACCAATTAGTGTTTCTACGGTAAAAATTAAATATTCCCTGATGAAAACATTCAAAACCATAAAGTCCATCGAAAATATCCAGAAAACACAAACACAGAGGCTGTAGAAATATCTGGGATTGAGTTAGCCAAAACAAAACCGGTTATTTCCGGTTTCATCCAGTCATATCCGGACAAACTGGTGTGGAATTCCTATGCAATGGACCGAGAAAATCACAGTTAACATGGTTTTGGAGAAAAGCAAAGTCTTTTCGTTTGACAAGTGCATAAAATGTCATCTATACAAACAGAAATATCATGTTTGTTTGCCGCAGTTCATCCAGCTTTCTCCGTAGAAAATACAAATGTGTAGAGCTGGTGTACCCATGATGAACCAAATAGTGTTTCTACAGTACAAAATTAAATATTCCCTGCTAAAAACATTCAAAATAATAAAGTCCATCATAATATCCAGAAAACACAAACACAGAGGCTTTCACAGTATTTCGGTTTGAGTTAGCCAAAACACAGCTGGATATTTCTGGTTTCATCCAGTCATATCCGGACAAAGTGGTTTGGAATTCATATGCATTGGACCGAGAAAATCACAGTAAAATTTTTTTTGGAGAAAAGCAAAGTCTTTACATTAGACAAGTGCATAAAATCACATCGATACAAACAAAAATATCATGTTTGTTTGCTGCAGTTCCTCTTGTTTTCTCCCTAGAAAATACAAATTTGTAGTGCTGGTGTCTCCATGTGGAACCATTTAGTGTTTCCAAGCACAAAATTAAATGTTCCCTGAAAAAAAAACATTGAAAAATATAAAGTCCATGGATAATATCAGGAAAACACAAAAACAGAGGCTGTATCAATATTTCGGATTGAGTTAGCCAAAACACATCCAGATATTTCTGGTTTCGTCTAGTCATATCCGGACAAATGGTGTGGAATTCGTCTGCAATGGACCGAGAAAATCACAGTAAAAATGCTTTTGTAGAAAAGCAAAGTGTTTTCGTTAGGCAAGTGCATAAAATGTCATGTATACAAACAGAAATATCATGTTTGTTTGCCGCAGTTCCTCTAGATTTCTCCCTTGAAAATACAAATATGTACAGCTGGTGTCTCCATGCAGAACCAATTAGTGTTTCCAAGTACAAAATTAAATGTTCCATGAAAAAAAAAACATTGAAAAATATGAAGTCCATGGATAATATCAGGAATATACAAACACAGAGGCTGTAGCAATATCTGGGATTGAGTTAGCCAAACACAACCAGATATTTCTGGTTTCATCCAGTCATATCCGGACAAACTGGTGTGGAATTCGTATGCAATGGACCGAGAAAATCACAGTAAAAATGGTTTTGGAGAAAAGCAAATCTTTTCGTTAGGCAAGAAGATAAAATATCTTCGATACAAACAGAAATATCTTGTTTTTTTGCCGCAATTCCTCTAGCTGTCTCCCTGGAAAATACGAATGTGTAATGCTGTTGTCTCCATGTGGAACGAATTAGTGTTTCGAAGCACAAAAAAAAATGTTCCCCGAAAAAAAACATTCAAAAAAATAAACTCCGTGGATAATATCAGGAATACACAAAACAGAGGCTGTAGCAATATCTGGGATTGAGTTAGCCAAAACACAACCGGATATTTACGTAAACATCCAGATATTTCCGGACAAACTGGTGTGGAATTCGTATGCAATGGTCCAAGAAAATCACAGTAAAAATGGTTTTGGAGACAAGCAAAATCTTTTCGTTAGCCAAGTGCATAAAATGTCATCTATACACCCAGAAATATCATGTTTGTTTGCCGAAGTTCCTCTAGCTTTCTCTGTAGAAAATACGAATGTGTAGATCTGGTGTCTCCATTTGGAACCAATTAGAGTTGCCAAGCACTAAATTAAATATTCCCTAATAAAAATATTCAAAACAATAAAGTCCGTTGGTAATATCAGGAATACCCAAACACAGAGGCAGTAACAATATCTGGCGTTGAGTTAACCAAAACACAACCGGATATTTCTGGTTTCATCCAGTCATATCCGCACAAACTGGTGTGGAATTCGTATGCAATGGACCGAGAAAATCACTCTGAAAATGGTTTTGAAGAAAAGCAAAGTCTTTTCATTAGGAAAGTGCATAAAAAGTCATCAATACAAACAGAAATATAATGTTTGTTTGTCGCGATTCTTCTAGCTTTCTCCCTAGAAAATATGAATGATTAGAGCTGGTGTCTCCATGTGGAACCAAATAGTGTTTCCAAGCACAAAATTAAAAGTTCCCTGATAAAAACATTCAAAACTATAAAGTCCATGGATAATATACAGAAAATACAAACACAGAGGCCGTAGCAATATTTCGGATTGAGATAGCCAAAACACAACCAGATATTTCTGGTTTCATCCAGTCATATCCGGACAAAGTGGTGTGGAAATCATATGCAATGGACTGAAAAATCACAGTAAAAATGGTTTTGGAGAAAAGCAAAGTCTTTTTGTTTGGCAAGTGCATAAAATGTCATCTTTTCAATGAGAAATATCATGTTTTTTTGCCGCAGTTCCTCTAGCTTTCTCCCTAGAAAATACGAATGTGTAGAGCTGGTGTCTCCATGTGGAACCAATTAGTGTTTCCAAGCACAAAATTAAATGTTCCCTGATAAAAAAAATTCAAAACAATAAAGTCCGTGGATAATATCAGGAATACACAAACACAGAGGCTGTAGCAATATCTGGGATTGAGTTAGCCAAAACAAAACCGGATATTTCCGGTATCATCCAGTCATATCCGGACGAACTGGTGTGGAATTCGTATGCAATGGCCCGAGAAAATCACAGTAAAAAATGGTTTTGGAGAAAAGCAAAGTCTTTTCGTTAGGCAAGTGCATAAAATGTCATCGATACAAACAGAAATATCATGTATGTTTGCAGCAGTTCCTCTAGCTTTGTCCCTAGAAAATACGAATGTGTAGAGCTGGTGTTTGCATTTGGAACCAATTAGTGTTTCCAAGCACAAAATTAAATGTTCCCTGACAAAAAACTTTGAAAAAAATAAAGTCCGTGGATAATATCAGGAATACACAAACACAAAGGCTGTCGCAATATCTTGGATTGAGTTAGCCAACACAAAACTGGATATTTCCGGTTTTATCCAGTCATATCCAGACAATCTGTTGTGGTAATCCTATGCCATGGACCGAGAAAATCAAAGTAAAAATGGTTTTGGAGAAAAGCAAAGTTTTTCGTTAGGCAAGTGTATGAAATGTCATCTACACAAACAGAAATATGATGTTTGTTTGCCGCAGTTCCTCTAGCTTTCTCTGTTGAAAATACGAATGTGTAGAGCTGGTGTCCCCATGATGAACCAATTAGTGTTTTATGGTACAAAATTAAATGTTCCCTGATAAAAACATTCAAAACAATAAACTCCATTGATAATATCCAGAAAACACAAACATAGAGGCTGTAGCAATATTTCGGATTGAGTTAGCCAAAACACAACTGGATATTTCTGGTTTCAGTCAGCATATCCGGAGAAAGTCGTGTGGAATTCATATGGAATGGATCGTGGAAATCACAGTAAAAATGGTTTTGGAGAAAAGCAAAGTCTTTTCGTTAGGCAAGAGCATAAAATGTCATCGATAAAAACAGAAATATCCTGTTTGTTTGCCGCAGTTCCTCTAGCTTTCTCCTTAGAAAATACAAATATGTAGAGCTGGTGTCTCCATGTGGAACCATTTGGTGTTTCCAAGCACAAAATTAAATGTTCCCTGATAGAAAACATTCAAAACAATAAAGTCCGTGGATAATATCCGGAAAACACAAACACAGAGGCTGTAGCAATATCTGGGATTGAGTTAGCCAAATCACAACTGGATATATCCGGTTTCATCCAGTCATATCCGCAAAAACTGGTGTGGAATTTGTATGTAATGCACCGAGAAAATCACTGTGAAAATGGTTTTAAAGAAAAGCAAAGTGTTTTCGTTAGGCAAGTGCATAAAATGTCACGTATACAAACAGAAATATCATGTTTGTTTGCCGCAGTTCCTCTAGCTTTCTCCCTACAAAATACAAATGTGTAGAACTGGTGTCTCCATGAAGAACCAATTAGTGTTTCCCAAAACAAAATTAAATGTTCCCTGATAAAAACATTCAAAACAGTAAAGTCCATCGATAATATCCAGAAAACACAAACACAGAGGCTGTCGCAACATGTGGGATTGAGTTAGCCAAAACACAGGCTGATATTTCTGGTTTCATCCAGTCGTATGCTGACAAAGTGGTGTGGAACTCGTATGCAATTGACACAGACAATCACAGTAAAAATGGTAGTGGAGAAAAGCAAAGTGTTTCCATTTAGCAAGTGCATAAAATGTCACCTATACAAACAGAAATATCATGTTTGTTTCCCGCAGTTCATCTAGCTTTCTCCCTAGAAAATACGAATGTGTAGAGCTGGTTTCTCCATGTGGAACCAATTAGTGTTTCCAAGCACAAAATTAAATGTTCCCTGAGAAAAAACATTCAAAATAATAAAGTCTGTCCATAATATCCAGAAGAAACAAACACAGAGGCTGTCGCAACATGTGGGATTGAGTTAGCCAAAATACAACCGGATATTTCTGGTTTCTTGCAGTCATATCTGGACAAAGTGGTGTGGAATTCATATGCAATGGACCAAGAAAATCACAGTACAAATGGTTTTGGAGAAAAGCAAAGTCTTTACATTAGGCAAGTGCATAACATGTCATCTATACAAATCGAAATATCATGTTTGTTTTCCGCACTTCTTTTTTTTTTCACTTTATACATGTTTAATTAGGATAGGCATAAACCAAAACAGAAAAAAAAGATAAAGTGTCACTGTCACTTTGTTTGCAGGCAAGAGTCAGGAAATAGAACAAATTACCAGGAAAACATTTTTCCTAAGTAGGTAGGTTACATAATTTTAACATTCAGATGGCAAAATTAGTATTATTCTACTTAATCTACAAATGAAAAGAGGAATCAAAAGTTCATCCTGTTTAGTATAAGAAATTTTACATTAAATATATAGCGCTTTGTTTCTCAGGAAGCAGTACTTTCAACTTGGAGAAGATATTTCTGTTACGTGATGACTAGAAAATGTCAAATACAACCAAGCAGCTATGCTATAGCTCAGAAAGTACTATTAACCTCTTTTGGGCTAGTGCACATTTCAGTTTAATACAGAACTACATCTTGAGTTTTAGGAAGGCAGCAATAATTATATTTTGGCTTTTGTTCTAGAGCTTAGCATAGTTAAGGCGACAGTTGAAGCATATTAGTGAAGGTAGTTAAAATTTAATGACCTATTAATTAATCAGCCTATTAATGGCTGATCTGTACAGTGATCTGCCCTCAAGGAGACCCAACAGGCCAGTCCACTGCAGTGGCTTTCAATGTGGTAAGCCTGGGCTTCAGCAGAAGTCAGCTTGTGAAGAGCCCTGGCAGCTCTGCCAAGAGTTGGATCACTGGAAATGGACCTGCCCTGGAGTCGAAGGATGCCCAGGTCAGAGCCACAGATCTTATTGGCTCTAAGCTGAAAAGCCCTTCACTCAGCCCAACTTCCAAAGGGACCACTGCAGCTGAGGGGATGGTCAAGTAGGGTCAGCAACATTGCAGGCAGAACTGTAAATTTCTTGTTAGAGATGCCACCTGCCTTTACCTGGCCAGCTCTCCTCCCAGGCCAGCCAAGTAATGAAAGTCAACAGAGTGCCTTCCCCTAGGAGGTTCACACCTCCCTTAGGATATACCCCATGTGAAGAGATAGATAGGTCTGGGCCTCTGAATTTACAAGGCCTAAAGCCCAGCAGATTATTATCAAGTCCCTTCTATCAGGTTCTATTTGGCTCTCAATCAGAAAACTTAATTGTAGCTTAGACAGCACCTTTCTTAGCTCCTCTAATAATGACTCTGTCCTTTGTTCTAGGCCCTGTCTAGTGCACTTGGGCCTCATTCCTTTGTAATCATAACCTCTACTCTACCACCAATGGCTCTACTCCCAACATGTGTGTACTGATGGTCCTCTTCCCCACTTAATGCTGTATAATTGTTCAGACCTGGTTAATGCCACTCTTAGGATCATTGGTTACTATCCTCACTCAGTCTTTTATGACCTTGTCTAAATATGATCAGAGTCGGCAAACTTGGAAGGCTTCCATAGCCTTGGCAACTCATGACGACAGCCTAGGGTGGTTACTGGCACCATAAACTAGAGTGTCAATTTGTTGGGTCAACAACAGGAGCCACCGTGCACTTGCTCCTCATGTGGGATCTCTGTCCTTAATGTGCTGTACATTGTGATTTGATGCTATAACTAGTACTCAAACAGTATGTTTCACTTTGTGTTTCTATGTGGGTGCAAACTGTTGAAATCTTTATACTAAATTGATCTTCTGTATATAAAGAGAATTGAAAATGAATCTTGATGCAAATGGAAGGGGAGAGGGAGCGGGAGAGGGGAGGGTTGCGGGTGGGAGGGAAGTTAAGGGAGGGGGAAGCCATTGTAATCCATAAGCTGTACACTGGAAATTTATATTCATTAAATAAAAGTTAAAAAAATAAAAATAAAAAAAATAAAATAAAATAAAAAAAACTTAAAAAAAAAATTTAATGACAATCATCATAATCTCTTATAACCTACATAAACTGTATAATGCTTACATGGAATGAAACCAGCATTACCTAATTGGTGTTTACATACATACAGAGGGAGAAAAAAACCTACCAAAGGCAATCACTCTAAATGTACTATCACATACTTGTTAAAAATGCAAATATACCATAGAACTAAAATGACGTGAAGAGCACTACTCATTACCTAGAAGAAAGGTAACTGGTTCTCATACAAAGCTAAGCTGGCATCAATCACCCTCGTCACAATGGCTTAGAAAAGCATCAGGTTTCCAGTAGAGAAACTATTCTAGGAAAGTCAGTCAATCTTGTGAAAGTTTCACAGCTGTAAAACCAGGCTAAGACTACAACGACCGTGAAATCTGAGGAGATCAGATGAACCAGTAGATTCCCAGCCATAACGTGAGACGGGAAGGTCCTTATGCAGCATATGCTCCCTGGCTCCGGGAAAGCTTCGTGTGCATAATACAGAAGTAGTTGAGAAAGGAAACTGGAGATGCTCAGCTGTTTCCATTGTGTCCTAACTGTTAAACTTCAGGGATGGTGTGATCCATCAGGCTTTTCATAATGCTTGGCGCCATCCGTTTAATAATATGTTCAAAGATAAAAGCAGGCATGATTGTGATGGTAACTACAGTCCCAGATGTTGATAGTATGTCTGCAATTTGAGAGTCCTTCAATCCAATGACGTTCTGGCCGTTGATCTCACAGATGTTATGTTCCGTGAGAAGACCCTTTCTGGCTGCAGAACTATCTTTCACTATGGATGTTACTTTCCCATTTTTAAAGATAAAGCCAACGTTTCCAGTACTGTCCTTATGCATAGTAATTGTCCGCTCAAAAGGCCTGTCACGAATGGTCATTGTGATCTTCTCTCCAAAAGCCTGTTTGAGCACCTTGTGAGCTTTATCAGAGCTCCAGCCTGCACAGTTTTCACCATTGATCTGGAGTACCTGGTCGCCAAATCTCAAACCAACCAATGAGGCTGGAGAATTTGCCTGGACTAGCTGAACAAATATACCATTATCTATTGATTTAAGCCTGAGTCCAATTTTTCCATCTTGATCCTTACATAAAATGACTTGATGAATCCCTTGTTTAATTTCTGCTCTGCGAATCCCAACATCATTTCCAGTTACAGGAGCCACCATATAGTTCATACTGGAAGGTCTTGCTACCAACTGCCCCTGAAGTGGTGCTCCAGAGACCATCACCAGATTTGCATGTATTTCTTCTTCATTTAAACTCAGGCCCATGTATTGAGAAAGTTCCGGATACAGTTTAGGATAAAGATTTCCATCTTGAGAGATGGGAGCAGAAGCTTCTGACAAAATTGCTGGGTTGGCAGGGTTTGCAGAAAAAGCAGTCTGAGCATGAATTACTTTGTCTACCTTCAAGTCTTCAAGAGATGGATAGAGAGACATTTTTCCTGATTTATCTAGACCACAAGGACTCGCTCGCCGCTGTCACCGCCTCGAATACAGCTAGCGACTTCCGAGACCCGAGAAAAGGAGAGCAGCACGTGCGTGAGGACCGCCCACCAGGCGCGTCACAGCACCGCCCCCCCCCTGTGTTTTCCTCACTTCCTCTAGCTTTCTCCCTAGAAAATATGAATGTGTGGAGCTGGTGTCTCCATGTGGAAGCTGTTAGTGTTTCCAAGCACAAAATTAAATGTTCCCTTAAAAAAAATTCAAAACAATAAAGTTTGTCAATAATATCCAGAAAACACAAACACAGAGGCTGTCGCAATATGTGTGATTGAGTTAGCCAAAACACAACTGGATATTTCTGGTTTCATCGAGTCATATCCATACAAAGTGGTGTGGAATTCGTATACAATGAACACAAACAATCACAGTAAAAATGGTTTTGAAGAAAAGCAAAGTCTTTCCGTTAGGCAAGTGCATAAAATGTCATCTATACAAACAGAAATATCATGTGTTTCCTGCAGTTCCTTGAGCTTTCTCCCTACAAAATACAAATGTGTAGAGCTGTTATCTCCATGTGGAGTCAACTAGTGTTTCCCAGCACAAAATTAAATGTTCCTTGATAATAAACATTCAATAAAATAAAGTCCGTCGATAATATCCAGAAAACACAAACACAGTGGCTCTCGCAAAATGTGGCATTGAGTGAGCCGAAACACAACCGGATATTTCTGGTTTCATCCAGTCATATCCGGACAAAGTGGTGTGGAATTTGTATACAATACACACAATCACAGTAAAAATGGTTTTGGAGAAAAGCAAAGTCTTTTTGTAAGGCAAGTGCATAAAATGTCACCTACACAAACAGAAATACCATGTTTGTTTGCCACAGTTCCTCTAGCTTTCTCCCTATAAAATACGAATATATAGAGCTGGTGTATCCATGTGGAACCAATTAGTGTTTCCAAGCACAAAATTCAATGTTCCCTGATAAAAAACATTTAAATCAATAAAGTCCATCGATAATATCCAGAAAACACAAACACAGAGGCTGTCGCAACATGTGGGATTGAGGTAGGCAAAACACAATTGGATATTTCTGGTTTCATCCAGTCATATATGGACAAAGTGGTGTGGAATTCATATGCAATGGACACAGACAATCGCAGTAAAAATGGTATTGGAGAAAAGCAAAGTGTTTCTGTTAGGCAAGTGTATAAAATGTCATCTATACAAACAGAAATATCATGTTTCTTTGCCGCAGTTCCTCTTGCTTTCTCCCTAGAAAATACGAATGTGTAGAGTCGGTGTCTCCATGTGGAACCAATTAGTGTTTCCAAGCACAAAATTAAATGTTTCCTTATAAAAAACACTTAAAATAATAAAGTTCCTCGATAATATCCAGAAAACACAAACACAGAGGCTGTCGCAATATGTGGGATTCAGTTAGCCAAAACAGAACCGGATATTTCTGGTTTCATCCTATCATGTCCTGACAAAGTTGTGTGGAATTCATATGCAATGGACTGGGAACATCACAGTAAAAAAGGTTTTGAAGAAAAGCAAAGTATTTCGTCACGCACGTGCATAAAATGTCACCTATCCAAACAGAAATATCAGGTTTGCTTGCTGTAGTTACTCTAGCTTTCTCCCTAGACAATACGAATGTGTAGAGCTGATGTCTCCATGTGGAACCAATTAGTGTTTCCAAGCACAAAATTCAATGTTCCCTTATAAAAAACTTTTGAAACCATAAAGTCCGTCGATAATATCCAGAAAATACAAACACAGAGACTGTCGCAACATGTGGGATTTTGTTAGCCAAAACACAAACGGATATTTCTGGTTTCATCCAGTCATATCCTGAAAAAGTGATGTGGAATTTGTATGCAATCAACCGGGAACATCACAGTAAAATGTTTTTGATTAAAAGCAAAGTATTTCCGTTAGGCAAATGCATAAAATGTCACCTATACAAACAGAAATATCATGTTGTTTGCCACAGTTCCTCTTGCTTTGTCCCTACAAAATACGAATGTGTAGAGCTGGTGTCTCCATGTGGAACCAAATAGTGTTTCCAAGCAGAAAATTAAATGTTCCTTGATAAAAAAACATCCAATAAAATAAAGTCGTCGATAATATCCAGAAAACACAAACACAGTGGCTCTCGCAAAATGTGGGATTGAGTTAGCCAAAACACAACTGGATATTTCTGGTTCCATCCAGTCATATCCGGACAAAGTGGTGTAGAATTTGTATACAATACACAAAGACAATCACAGTAAAAACGGTTTTGGAGAAAAGCAAAGTCTTTTCGTTAGGCAAGTGCATAAAATGTCATCTACACAAACAGAAATATCATCTTTGTTAGCAGCAGTTCCTCTAGCTTTCTCCCTATAAAATACGAATATGTAGAGCTGGTGCCTCAATGTGGAAACAATTAGTGTTTCCAACCACAAATATAATGTTCTCATATAAAAAACATTCAAAACAATAAAGTCCGTTGATAATATCCAGAAAACACAAACACAGAGGCTGTCGCAATATGTGAGATTGAGTAAGCCAAAACACAACCGGATATTTCTGGTTTCATCCAGTCATATACGGTCAAAGTGTGTGGAATTCCTATGCAATGGACTTGGAACATCACCGTAAATATGGTTTTGGAGGAAAGCAATGTCTTTTCGTTAGGCAAGTGCATAAAATGTCATGTGTACAAACAGAAATATCATATTTGTTTGCCGCAGTTCCTCTAGCTTTCTCCCTAGAAAATATGAATGTGCGGAACTGGTGTCTCTGTGTGGAAACAATTAGTGTTTCCAACTGCAAAATTAATGTTCCCTGATAAAAAAACTTTCAAAACAATAAAGTCTGTCGATAATATCCAGAAAAGACAAACTCAGATGCTTACAAAATATTTGCTATTCAGTTAACCAAAACACAACCAGATATTTCTGGTCACAACCACTTATATCTCCACAAAGTGGTCTGGAATTTGTATGCAATGGATCGAGAAAATAACAGTAAAAATGGTTGTGGAGAAAAGCAATGTCTTTCCGTTAGGCAAGTGCATAAAATGACATCTAAACAAACAGAAATATCATGTATGTTTGCATCAGTTCCTCTAGCTTTCTCGCTAGAAAATACGAATGTGTAGAGCTGGTTTCTCCATTTGGAAACAATTAGTGTTTCCCAGCACAAAATTAAATGACCCCTGATAAAAAACCTTCAAAAAAAATAACGTCCATCGATAATATCCAGAAATCACAACACAGAGTCTATAGCAAAATCTGGGATTGAGTTAGCCAAAACACAACCGGATATTTCTGGTTTCATCCAGTCATATTCGTATAAAGAGGGGTGGAATTCGTATGCAATGGACCGAGAAAATTACAGTAAAAATGGTTTTGGAGAAAAGCAAAGTCTTTTCTTTAGGCAAGTGCAAAAAATGTCATCTACACAAACAGTAATATAAGGTTTGATTGCCCCAGTTCCTCTAGCATACTGGCTAGAAAATACGAATGTTAAGATCTGGTGTCTCCATGTTGAAACAATTAGTGTTTCCAACCACAAAATTAAATGTTCCCTGTAAAAAACATTCAAAGCAATAAAGTCCATAGATAATATCTAGAAAACACAAACACAGAGGCTATCACAATATCTGGGATTGAGTTAGCCAAAACACAACCGGATATTTCTGGTTTCATCCAGTCATATCCAAAAAAAGGGTTTGGAATTCTTATGAAATGGACCAAGAAAACCATAGTAAAATGGTTTTGGAAAAAAGCAAAGTCATTTCGTTAGACAAGTGCATCAAATGCCATGTACACAAACAGAAATATCATGTTTGTTTGACCAAGTTCCTCTAGATTTTCCCTAGAAAACACAAATGTTTACAGCTGGAGTCTCCATGTGGAAACAATTAGTGTTTCCCAGCATAAAAATAATGTTCACTGATAAAAAACATTCAAAAAAATAAAGTCCATCGATGATATCCAGAAAACACAAACAGAAATACTTTCACAATATCTGGGATAGAGTTAGCCAAAACACAACCGGATATTTCTGGTTTCATCCACTCATATCCCCACAATGTCATGTGGAATTTGTATGCAATGGACCGAGATAATCACAGGAAAATTGGTTTTGGAGAAAAGCAAAGTCTTTTCTTTAGGCAAGTGCATAAAATGTCATTTAAACAAACAGAAATACCGTGTTTGTTTGAGGCAATTTCTCTAGCTTTCTAACTAGAAAATACAAATGTGTAGAGTTTGTGTCTCCATGTTGAACCAATTAGTGTTTCCCAGCACAAAGTTAAATGTTCCCTGATAAAAAACAATCAAAACAATAAAGTCCCTCTATAATATCCAGAAATGACAAAAACAGAGGCTTTCACAATATTTCAGATTGAGTTAGCCAAAACACAACCGGATATTTCTGGTTTCATCCAGTCATATCCAAGCAAAGTGGTGTGGCATTCGTATGCAATGGACCGAAAAAAATCACAGCACAAATATTTTTGGAGAAAAGCAAAGTCTTTTCTTTAGGCAAGTGCATAAAATGTCAACTATACAATCAGAAATATCATGTTTGTTTGCCGCAGATCCCCTAGCTTTCTCCCTAGAAAATATGAATGTATAGAGCTGGTGTCTCCATGTGGAACAACTATTGTTTCCCAGCAGAAAATTAAATGTTCCCTGATTAAAAACATTCCAAACAATAAATTCCATCGATAATACCCCAAAAACACAAACACAGAGACTTTCGCAATATCTCAAATTGAGTTAGGAAAACACAACCGGATATTTCTGGTTTCATCCAGTCATATCCGGACAAAGTGGTGTGAAATTCGTATAAAATGGACATAGACAATCACAGGAAAAATGGTTTTGGAGAAAAGCAAAGTCTTTTCCTTAGGCAAGTGCATAAAAAGCCATCTATACAAACAGAAATACCATGTTTGTTTGCCGCAGTTGCTCTAGGTTTATCCCTAAAAAATACGAATGAGTAGAGCTGGTGTCTCCATGTGGAACCAATTTGTGTTTCCCAGCACTAAATTAAATATTCCCCCAAAAAAACATTCAAAACAATAAAGTCCATGGATAATATCCGGAAAACAGATACACAGAGGCTGTCGCAATATCTGGGATGGGGTTAGCCAAAACACAAAGGAATCTTTCTGGTTTCATCCAGTCATATCCGGACGAAGTTGTTTGGCATTCGTATGCAAGGACTGAGAAAAATCGCAGTAAAATTCTTTTGGAGAAAAGGAATGTCTTTTCCTTAGGCAAGTGCATAAATTGTCATGTATACAAACAGAAATATCATGTTTCCTTGCCGCATATCCTCTAGCTTTCTCCATAGAAAATACGAATGTGTAGATCTGGTGTCTGCACATGGAACCAATTAGTGTTTCCAAGCACAAAAATAAATGTTCCCTTATAAAATACATTCAACACCATAAAGTCCATTCATAATATCCGGAATACACAAAGAAGGAGGCCGTAGCTATATGTGGGATGGAGATAGTCAAAACACATCCAGATATTTCTGATTTCAACGAGTCTTACCTGGGCAAAGGGGTGTGGCGTTCGTATGCAATGGAGCAAGAAAATAAAAATACAAATGGTTTTGGAGAAAAGCAAAGTCTTTTAGTTAGGCAAGTGCATAAAATGTCATCTATACAAACAGAAATATCATGTTTGTTTGCCGCAGTTCCTCTAGCTTTCTCCCTAGAAAATAGGAATGTGTAGAGGTGGTGTCTGCATTTGAAACCATTTTGTTTTTCCAAGCACAAATTAATTGTTCCCTGATAAAAAACATTCAAAACAATAAAGTCCATGGATAACATCCAGAAAACAGAAACACAGAGGCTGTCGCAATATCTACGATTGAGTTAGCCAAAACACAACCGGATATTTCCGGTTTCATCCAGTCATATCCGGACAAAGTGGTGTGGAATTCGTATGCAATGGACCGAGAAAATCACAGTAAAAATGGTTTTGGAGAAAAGTAATGTCTTTTCATTAAATAAGTGCTTAAAAAGTCATCTATTCAAACAGAAATGTCATGTTTGTTTGCCGCAGTTCCTCTAGCTTCCATCCCAGTAAATACAAAAGTGCAGAGCTGGTGTCTCCATGTGGAATCAGCTAGTGTTTCCCAGAACAAAATTAAATGTTCCCTGATAAAAACATTCAAAACAATAAAGTCCATCGTTAATATCCAGAAAGCACAAACACAGAATCTGTAGCCATATCTGGGATTGAGTTATCCAAAACACAACCGGATATTTCTGGTTTCATTCAGGCATATCCGGACAAAGTGGTGTGGAATTCATATACAATGGATCTAAAAATCACAGTAAAAACGGTTTTGGAGAAAAGCAAAGTCTTTTCCTTCGGCAAGTGCATAAAATGTCAACTATACAAACAGAAATGTCATGTTTATTTGCCGCAGTTCCCCTAGTTTTCTCCCTAGAATATACGAATATGTAGAGCTGGTGTCTCCATGTCGAACCAATTAGTGTTTCACTGCAAAAAGTTAAATGTTCCCTGATAAAAAACATTCTAAAGAATAAAGTGGGTCAATAATTTCCAGAGAAAACAAACACAAAAGCTGTTGCAATATCTGGGATTGAGTTAGCCAAAACACAACCGGAAATTTCTGGTTTCAGCCAGTCATATCTGGACAAAGTGGTGTGGAATTCGTATGCAATGGACCAAGAAAATAACAGTAAAAATGGTTTTGGAGAAAAGCCAAGTCTTTTCGTTAGGCAAGTGCATAAAATGTCATCAATACAAACAGAAATGTCATGTTTGTTTGCCGCAGTTCCTCTAGCTTTCTCCCTAGAAAATACGAATGTGTAGAGCTGGTGTCTCCATGTGGAGTGAACTAGTGTTTCTACGGTACAAAATTAAATATTCCCTGATAAAATCATTCAAAACCGTAAAGTCCATCGATAATAGCTAGAAAACACAAACATAGATGCTTTCAATAATTTCGGATTGAGTTAGTCGAAAAACAACCTGATATTTCTGGTTTCATACAGGCATATCCGGACAAAGTGGTGTGGAATTCGTATGCAATGGACTGAAAAATCACAGTAAAAATTGTTTTGGTGAAAAGCAGAGACTTTTCGTTAGGCCAGTACATAAAATGTCATCTATACAAACAGAAATATCATAATTGTTTGCCGCAGTTCCTCTGACTTCTCCGTAGAAAATATGAATATGTAGAGCTGGTGTCTCCATGTGGAACCAATTACTGTTTCCCAGCACAAAATTAAATGTTTACTGATAAAAAACATTCAAAACATAAATCCTTGGATAATATTCGAATACAGAAACACAGAGCATGTAGCAATAACTTGGATTGAGTTAGCGAAAACACAACCAGATATTTCTAGCTTCATCCAGTCATATCCGGACAAACCGGGGGGGGGGGGAATTCGTATGCAATGGACCGAGAGAATCGCAATAAAAAAGGTATGGAGAAAAGCAAAGTCTTTTCCTTCGGCCAGTGCATAAAATGCCATGAATACAAACAGACATATCATCTTTCTTTGCCGCAGATCCTCTGGCGTTCCCCCTAGAAAATACAAATGTGTAGAGCTGGTGTCTCCATGTGGAGTCAACTAGTGTTTCCCAGCACAAAACTCAATGTTCTCTGATAAAAAACATTCAAAATAATAAAGTCTGTCAATAATATCTGGAAAACATTAACACAGAGCCTGTAGCAATATCTGGGATATAGTTAGCCAAAACACAACTGGATATTTCTGGTTAAATCCAGGCATATCTGGACAAAGTGGTGTGGAAATCAAAGGACCAAGAATCACAGTAAAAATGGTTTTGGAATAAAGCAATGTCTTTGAGTTTGGCTAGTGCATGAAATGTCATCTATACAAACAGAAATATCATGTTTGTTTTCTGCAGTTCCTCCAGGTTTCTCCCTAGAAAATACGAATGTGTAGAGCTGTTGTCTCCATGTAGAACCAATTATTGTTTCCCAGCAAATAATTTAATGTTGCCTGGTCAAAAAACAGTCAAAACAATAAAGTACATCGATAATATCCAGAAAACACAAACACAGAGGCTTTCAGAATATTTCAGATGGAGCTAGCCAAAACACAACCGGATATATCTCGTTAATCCAGTCATATCCGGACAAAGTGTTATGGAATTCGTATGCAATGGACTGATAAAATAAGAGTAAAAATGGTTTTGGCGAAAAGCAAAGTCTTTTCTTTAGGCAAGTGTATTAATTGTCATCTATTCAAACAGAAATGTCATGATTTTTTGCCGCAGTTCATCTAGCTTTCACCCTAGAAAATATGAATGTGTAGAGCTGGTTTCTCCATGTGGAACCAATTAGTGTTTCTATGGTACAAAATTAAATGTTCCCTGATAAAAACATTGAAAACAATAAAGTCCGTTGATAATATCCAGAAAACACAAACACAGAGGCTTTCACAATATTTCGGATTGAGTAAGCCAAAACACAACCAGATATTTCTGGTTTAATCCAGTCATATCCGGACAAAGTGGTGTGGAATTCGTATGCAATGGACCGGACTGAGAAAGTCACAGTAAAAATGGTTTTGGAGAAAAGCAAAATCTTTTCATTAGGTAACTGCATAAAATGTAATCTATAAAAAAAGAAATGTCATGTTTGTTTGCCGCAGTTCCTGTAGCATTCTCCCTAGAAAATACAAATGTGTAGAGCTTGTGTCTGCATGTGGAATCAATTAGAGTTTCCCAGCAGAAAATTAAATGTTTCCTGATAAAAAACATTCAAAACAATAAAGTCCGTTGATGATTTCCGGAAAACACAACCACAGAGGCTGTAGCAATATCTGGGATAGAGCTGGTGTCTCCATGTGGAACCAATTAGTGTTTCTACGGTACAAAATTAAATGGACCCTGATAAAAGCATTCAAAAGAATAAAGTCCATGGATAATATCCAGAAAACAGAAACACAGAGGATTTCACAAAATTTCAGATTGAGTTAGCAAAAACACAACCAGATATTTCTGGTTTCATCCAGTCATATCCGGACAAAGTGGTGTGGAATTCGTATGCAATGGACCGAATAAATCACAGTAAAAATATTTTTAGAGAAAAGCAAAATATTTTCCTTCAGCCAGAGCATAAAATGTCATCTATACAAACAGAAATATCATGATTGTTTGCTGCAGTTCCTCTAGCTTTCTCCCTAGAAAATACGAATGTGTAGAGCTGGTGAACCAAGTGGAGTCAAGTAGTGATTCTACAGTATAATATTAAATGTTCCATGATAAAAAACATTCAAAACAAAAAGTCCGTTGATAATATCCAGAAAACACAACCACAGAGGCTGTAGCAGTATCTGGGATTGAATTAGCCGAAACACAAACGGATATTTCTGTTTTCATCCAGTCATATCCTGACAAACTGGTATGGAATTCCTATGCAATGGACCGAGAAAATCACAGTAAAATGGTTTGGAGAAAAGCAAAGTCTATTCGTTTGGCAAATGCATAAAACGTCATCAATTCAAACAGAAATATCATGTTTGTTTGCCACAGTTCCTTCAGTTTTCTCCCTAGAAAATATGAATGTGTAGAGCTGGCTCTCCATGTGGAACCAATTACTGTTTCTACGGAAAAAATTAAATGTTCCCTGATAAAAACATTCAAAACAATAAAGCCTGTCGATAATATCCAGAAAATATTATCACAGTGCCTGTAGCAATATGTGGGATTGAGTTAGCCAAAACACAACCAGATAATTCTGGTTTCGTCCAGTCATATCTGGACAAAGTGGTGTGGAATTCGTATGCAATGGACCAAGATAATCACAGTAAAATGGTTTTGGAGAAAAGCAAAGTCTATTCATTGGGCAAGTGCATAAAATGTCATCTATTCAAACAGAAATATCATGTTTGTTTGCTGCAGTTCCTCTAGCTTTCTCCCTAGAAAATATGAATGTGTAGAGCTGGTGTCTCCATGTGGAACCAATTAGTGTTTCTACGGTACAAAATTAAATGTTCCATGATAAAAAACATTCAACACAAAAAGTCCGTTGATAATATCTGGAAAACACAACCACAGAGGCTGTAGCAATATCTAGGATTGAGTTAGCCAAAACACAACCAGATATTTCTGGTTTCATCCAGGCATATCTGGACAATGCGGTGAGGAATTCGTATGCAATTGACCGAGAAAATCACAGTAAAATGGTTTTGGAGAAAAGCAAATTCTTTTCTTTAGGCAAGTGCATAGAATGTCATCTATACAAAGAGTAATATCATGTTTGTTTGCTGCAGTTCCTCTAGCTTTCTTCCTAGAAAATATGAATGTGTAGAGCTGGTGTCTGCATGTCGTACCAATTAGTGTTTCTATGAGGGAAAAATAAATGTTTCCTGATAAAAACAATCAAAACAATAAAGTCCATTAATAATATCCGGAAAACAAAAACACAGAGGGTGTCGCAATATCTGGGATTTAGTTAGCCAAAACACAACGGGATATTTCTGGGTTCATCCAGTCATATCCGGATAAATTGGGGTAGAATTCATAAACAATAGACCGAAAAATCACAGTAAATACGGTTTTGGAGAAAAGCAAAGTCTTTTCTTTTTTTTTTTTATTTTTGACAGGCAGAGTGGACAGTGAGAGAGAGACAGAGAGAAAAGTCTTCCGTTTGCCGTTGGTTCACCTTCCAATGGCCGCCGCGGAAGTGCGCAGCGGCCGGCGCACCGCACTGTTCTGATGGCAGGAGCCAGGTGCTTGTCCTGGTCTCCCATGGGGTGCAGAGCCCAAACACTTGGGCCATCCTCCACTGCACTCCCTGGCCACAGCAGAGAGCTGGCCTGGAAGAGGGGCAACAGGGACAGGATCGGTGCTCCGACCGGGACTAGAACCCGGTGTGCTGGCGCCGCAAGGCGGAGGATTAGCCTGTTGAGCCACGGCGCCCGCCAGCAAAGTCTTTTCATTAAGCAAGTGCATAAAATGTCATCTGTACAAACAGAAATATCATGTTTCTTTGGACAGTTCCTCTAGCTTTGTCCCTAGAAAACACGAATGTGTAGAGATTGTATCTCCATGTGGAACCAATTAGTGTTTCAAGCAAAAAATTAAACGTTCACTGATAAAAAACATTCAAAATGATAAAGACCATCGATATTATCCAGAAAACACAAACACAGAGGCTGTCACAATATCTGGGACTGAGTTAGACAAAACACAACCGGATATTTCTGGTTTCATCCATGCATATCCGGACAAAGTGGTATTGAATTCATATACAATGGATCGAGAAAATCACAGTAAAAATTATTTTTCAGAAAAGCAAAGTCTTTTCTTAGGCAAGTGCATAAAATGTCATGTATGCAAACAGATATATCAGGATTGTTTGCAGCAGTTCTCTAGCTTTCTCCCTAGAAAAGACGAAGGTGTAGTGCAGAAAATTAAATGTTCCCTTGTAAAAAACATTCAAAACAATAATTCCATCAATAATATCCAGAAACACAAACACAGATGCTTTCACAATATTTCGGATTCAGTTAACCGAAACACAACCGGATATTTTGGTTTAATTCAGACATATCTGGAGAAAGTCGTGTGCAATTCGCATGCCATGTACCAATAAAATCAGAGTAAAAATGGTTTTGGAGAAAAGCAAAGTCTTTTCGGTAGGCAAGTGTATAAAATGTCATCTATTCAAACAGAAATATCATGTTTGTTTGCCATAGTTCCTCTAGATTTCTCCCTAGAAAATATGAATTTGCAGAGCTGGTGTCTCCATGTGGAACCAATTAGAGTTTCTATGGTACAAAATTAAATGTTCCCTGATAAAAACATTCAAAACAATAAAGTCTGTCGATCATATCCGGAAAATATTATCACAGAGCCTGTAGCAATATCTGGGATTGTGTTAGCCAAAAACAGAACCGGATATTTCTGGTTTCATCCAGGCATATCTGGACAAACTTGTGTGGAATTCGTATGCAATGGACTGAGAAAATCACAGTAAAAATCGTTTTGGAGAAAAGCAAAGTCTATTCATTGGGCAAGTGCTTAAAATGTCATCTATACAAACAGAAATATCATGTGTGTTTGCCACAGTTCCTCTAGCTTTCTTCCTAGAAAATATGCATGTGTAGAGCTGGTGTCTCCATGTGGAACCAATTAGTGTTTCTATGGTACAAAATTAAGCGTTCCCTTATAAAAACATTCAAAACAATAAAGTCCATTAATAATATCCAGAAAACACAAACACAGATGCTGTTTCGATATCTGGGATTGAGTTAGCCAAAACTGAACCGGATATTTCTGGATTAATCCAGTCATATCTGGACAAAGTGGTGTGGAATTCGTATATAATGGACCGAAAAATCACAGTAAAAACGGTTTTGGAGAAAAGCAAATTCTTTTCTTTAGACAAGTGCATAAAATGTCATCTTACAAACAGTAATATCATGTTCGTTGCCGCATTACCTCTAGCTTTCTCCCTAGAAAATAAGAATGTGTAGAGCTGGTGTCTCAATGTGGAATCAACAAGTGTTTCCCAGCACAAAATTACATGTTCTCTGATAAACAACATTCAAAACTATAAAGTCCATCAATAATATCCAGAAAACAAAAAACACAGTGGCTTTCACAATATTTCGGATTGAGTTAGTAAAACACAACCGGATATTTCTGGTTTCATCCACTCATACCCGGACAAAGTGGCATGGAATTCGTATGCAATGGACTGATAAAATCAGAGTAAAAATGGTTTTGGAGAAAAGGAAAGTCACTTCATTAGGCAAGTGCATAAAATGTCATCTACACAAACATAAATATCATGTGTGCCACAGTACCTCTAACATTCTCCCTACAAAATAGGAATGTGTAGAGCTGGTATCCCATGATGAACCACTTACTGTTTCTTCGGTACAAAAATAAATGTTCCTGATAAAAATATTCAAAACAATAAAGTCCATCGATAATATCCAGAAACACAAACACAGAGGCTTTCACAATATTTTGGATTGAGTTAGCCAAAACACAGCCGGATATTTCTGGTTTCTTCCAATAATATCCAGACAAAGTGGTTTGGAATTCGTATGCAATGGACCGAGAAAATCACAGTAAAAATGGTTTTGGAGAAAAGCAAAGTCTTTTCGTTAGGCAAGTGCATAGTCATCTATACAAACAGAAATATCAGCTATGTTTGCCGCAGTTCCTCCAGCTTTCTCCCTAGAAAATACGAATGTGTAGAGCTGGTGTCCTCAGGTGGAACCAATTACTTTATCCGAGCTCAAAATAAAATGTTCCCTGATAAAAACATTCAGTTCAATAAAGTCCATGGATAATATCCAGAAAACACAAACACAGAGGCTATAGCAATATCCAGGATTCTGTTAGCCAAAACAAAACCGGATTTTTCTGGTTTCATCCAGTCATATCCGGACAAACTGGTGTGGAATTCGTATGCAATGGACAGAGAAATCACAGTAAAAATGGTTTTGCAGAAAAGCAAAGTCTTTTCGTTAGGCAAGTGCATAAAATGTCATCTATACAAACAGTAATATCATGTTTGTTTGCAGCAGTTCCTCTAGCTATCTCCCTAGAAATTACGAATGTGTAGAGCTGTTGTCTCCATGTGGAACCAATTAGTGTTTCCAAGCACAAAATTAAATGTTCCCTGATAAAAAACATTCAAAACAATAAAGTCCATGGATAATATCAGGAACACACAAACACAGAGGCTGTAGCAATATCTGCGATTGAGTTAGCCAAAAAAACCCGGATATTTCCGGTTTCATTCAGTCATATCCAGACAAAGTGGTGTGGAATTTGTATGCAGTGGACCGAGAAAATCACAGTAAAAATGATTTTGGAGAAAAGCAAAGTCTTTTCTTTAGGCAAATAGATAAAATGTCATCAATACAAACAGAAATATCATGTTTGTTTGCCACAGTTCCTCTAGCTATCTCCCTAGAAATTACGAATTTTTAGAGCTGGTGCCACCATTTGCAACCAATTTGTGTTTCCAAGCACAAAATTAAATGTTCCCTGATAAAAAACATTCAAAACAATAAAGTCCATGGATTATATCCGGAAAACACAAACACAGAGGCTGCAGCAATATTTCAGATGGAGTTAGCCAAAACACAGCCGGATATTTCTGGTTTCATCCAGTCATATCCAGACAAAGTGGTTTGCAATTCATATGCAATGGACCGATAAAATCACAATAAAAATGGTTTTGGAGAAAAGCAAAGTCTTTTTGTTTGGCAAGTGCATAAAATGTCATCGCTACAAAAAGAAATATCATGTTTGTTTGCTGCAGTTCCTCTAGCTTTCTCCCTAGAAAATACGAATGTGTAGAGCTGGTGTCTCCATGCGGAACCAATTAGTGTTTCTACGGTACAAAATGAAATGCTCCCTGATAAAAAACATTCAAAACAATAAAGTCCATCGATAATATCCAGAAAACACAAACACAGAGGCTTTCACAATATTTCGGATTGAGTTAGCAAAAACACAAACGGATATTTCTCTTTCATCCAGTCAAAACTGGACAAAGTGGTTTTGAATTCTTATGCAATGGATCGAGAAAATCAGAGTAGAAATGATTTGTAGAAAAGCAAAGTCTTTTCATTAGGCAAGTGCATAAAATGTCAGCTATACAAACAGAAATATCATGTTTGTTTGTCAGTTCCTCTACATTTCTTCCTAGAAAATACGAATATGTAGAGCTGGTGTCTCCATGTGGAACCAATTACTGTATCCAAGCTCAAAATAAGATGTTCCCCGTTAAAAAACATTCAAAACAATAAAGTCCATTGATAATATCCAGAAAAAACAAACACAGAGGCTGTAGAAATATCTGGGATTCAGTTAGCCAAACCAAAACAGGATATTTCCGGTTTCATCCAGTGATTTCCGGAGAAACTCCTGTGGAATTCCTATACAATGGACCGAGAAAATCACAGTAAAAAAGGTTTTGGAGAAAAGCAAAGTCTTTTCGTTAGGCAAGTGCATAAAATGTCAACTATACAAACAGAAATATCATCTTTGTTTGCCACAGTTCCTCGAGCTTCCTCCCTAGAAAATACAAATATGTAGAGCTAGTGTCTCCATGTGGAACCAATTAGTGTTTCCAAGCTCAAAATAAAATGTTCCCTGATAAAAAACATTCAAAACAATAAAGTCCGTGGATAATATCAGGAATACACAAACACAGATGCTGTGGCAATATCTGGGATTGAGTTAGCCAAAACACAACCGGATATTTCTGGTTTCATCCAGTCATATCCGGACAAATTGGTGTGGAATTGGTATGCAATGGGCTGAGAAAATCAGAATAAAAATTGTTTTGGAGAAAAGCAAAGTCTTTTCGTTAGGGAAGTGCATAAAATATCATTTGTACAAATAGAAATATCAAGTTTTTTTGCCGCAGTTCCTCTAGCTTTCTACCTAGGAAATACGAATCTGTAGAGCTGCTGTCCCCATGATGAACCAATCAGTGTTTCCAAGCTCAAAATATAATGTTCCCTGATAAAAACATTCAAAACAATAAAGTCCATCAATAATATCCAGAAAAAACAAACAGAGAGGTTTTCAAAATATTTCAGATTGAGTTAGCCTAAACACAACCCGATATTTCTGGTATCATCCAGTCATATGCAGACAAACTGGTGTAGAATTCCTATGCAATGGACTGAGAAAATCATAGTAAAAATGGTTTTGGAGAAAAGCATAGTCTTTTCTTTAGGCAACTGCATAAATGTCATCTATACAAACAGAAATATCAGCTATGTTTGCCGCATTTCCTCTAGCTTTCTACCTAGAAAATAATAATACGTAGAGCTGGTGTCTCCATGTGGAAACAATGTATCCAAGCTCAAAATAAATTGTTTCCCGATAAAAAACATTCAAAACAATAAAGTCCATTCATAATATCCAGAAAACACAAACACAGATGCTTTCACAATATTTCGGATTGAGTTATTCAAAACACAGCCTGATATTTCTGGTTTCATCCAGTCATATCCGGACAAACTGGTGTGGAATTCATATGCAATGGACTGAGAAAATAACCGTAAAAATGGTTTTGGAAAAAGGCAACTGCATAAAATGTCATCTACACAAACATAAATATCATGTTTTTTTGCCGCAGTTCCTCTAGCTTTCTACCTAGAAAATAATAATACGTAGAGCTGGTGTCTAAATGTGGAACCAATTAATATATCCAAGCTCAAAATAAAATGTTCCCCGATAAAAAACATTCAATACAATAAAGTCCATTGATAATATCCGGAAAACACAGAGAGGCTGTACCAATATCTGGGATTGAGTTAGCCAAAACAAAACCGGATATTTCCGGTTTCATACAGTCATTTTCGGACAAATTGGTGTGCAATTTGTATGCCATGGCCCGAGAAAATCAAAGTACAAATGGTTTTGGAGAAAGCAAAGTCTTTTCGTTAGGCAAGTGCATAAAATGTCATCAATACAAACAGAAATATCATGTTTGTTTGCCGCAGCTCCTCTAGGTTTCTCCAAATAAAATACGAATGTGTAGAGCTGGTGTCCCCATGATGAACCAATTAGTGTTTCCAAGCACAAAATGAAATGTTCCCTGATAAAAAACATTCAAAACCATAAAGTCCACAGATAATATTCAGAAAACACAAACACAGAGGCTTTCACAATATTTCGGATTGAGTAAGCCAAAACACAACCGGATATTTCTGGTTTCATCCAGTCATATCCAGACAAAGTGGTTTGGAATTCAAATGCAATGGACCGAGAAAATCAGAGTAAAAATCGTTTTGGAGAAAAGCAAAGTCTTTTCGTTAGGCAAGTGCATAAAATGTCATTGATACAAACAGTAATATCACGTTTGTTTGCCGCAGTTCCTCTAGCTTTCTCCCTAGATAATATGAATATGTAGAGCTGGTGTCCCCATGATGAACCAATTAGTGTTTCCAAGCTTAAAATAAAATGTTCCCTGATAAAAGCATTCAAAACAATAAAGTCCGTGGATAATATCAGGAATACACTAACACAGAGTCTGTAGCAATATCTGGGATTGAAATAGCAAAAAAAAAAAAAATCCGATGTTTCCAGTTTCATGCAGTCATATCTGCAGAAACTGTTCTGGAATTCGTATGCACTGTATCGAGAAAATCACAGAAAAATGGTTTTGGAGAAAAGCAAAGTCTTTTCATTAGGCAAGTGCATAAAATGTCATCGATACAAACAGAAATATCATGTTTGTTTGCCGCAGTGCCTCAAGCTTTCTCCCTAGAAAATACGCATGTGTAGAGCTGCTGATCCCATGATGAACAAATTAGTGTTTCAACATTACAAAATGAAAGTTCCCTGATAAAAACATTCAAAACCATAAAGTCCATCGTTAATAGCCAGAAATCACAAACACAGAGGCTTTCACAATATTTCGGATTGAATTAGCCAAAACACAACCGGATATTTCCGGTTTCATGCAGTCATACCGGAGAAACTGCTGTGGAATTCGTATGAAACGGACTGAGAAAATCACAGTAAAAATGGTTTCGGAGAAAAGCAAAGTCTTTTCGTTAGGCAAGTGCGTAAAATGTCATCTATACAAACAGAAATATCATGTTTGTTTGCGTAGTTCCTCTAGCTTTCTCCCTAGAAAATACGAATGTGTAGAGCTGGTGTCTCTATGTGGAACCCATTAGTGATTCCAAGCACAAATTAAATGTTCCCTGAGAAAAAACATTCAAAACAATAAAGTCCGGGGATAATATCAGGAATACACAAACACAGAGTCTGTAGCAATATCTGGGATTGAGTTAGCCAAACCAAACTGGATATTTCCCCTTTCATCCAGTCATATCCGGACAAACTGCTGTGGAATTCGTATGCAATGGACTGAGAAAATCACAGTAAAAATGGTTTTGGAGAAAAGCAAAGTCTTTTCGTTAGGCAAGTGCATAAAATGTCATCTATACAAACAGAAATATCATGTTTGTTTGCCGCAGTTCCTCTAGCATTCTCCCTAGAAAATACGCATGTGTAGAGCTGCTCATCCCATGATGAACTAATTAGTGTTTCAACGTTACAAAATGAAATGTTCCCTGGTAACAACATTCAAAACAACAAAGTCCTTCGATAATATCCAGAAAACACAAACACAGAGGCTGTAGCAATATTTCGGATTGAGATAGCCACAACGCAAACGGATATTTCTGGTTTCATCCAGTCATATCCGGACAAAGTCTTGTGGAATTCATATGCAATGGATTGAGAAAATCACAGTACAAATGGTTTTGGAGAAAAGCAAGGTCTTTTCGTTAGGTAAGTGCATAAAATGTCATCTATACAAACAGAAATATCATGCTAGTTTTTCCTAGTTCCTCTAGGTTTCTCCCGAGAAAATATGAATATGTAGAGCTGGTGTCTCCATGTGTAACCAATTACTGTATCCAAGCTCAAAATAAAATGTTCCCTGATAAAAAACATCCAATACAATAAATTCCATTGATAATATCCAGAAAACACAAACACAGAGGCTGTAGCAATATCTAGGATAGAATTAGCAAAAACAAAACCGATATTTCCAATTTTATCAAGTCATATCCAGACAAAGTGGTGTGGAATACTTATGCAATGCACCGAGAAAATCACAGTAAAAATGGTTTTGGAGAAAAGCAAAGTCTTTTCATAGTTAAGTGCATTAAATGTCATCTATACACACAGAAATATCATCTTTGTGTGCCGCAGTTCCTCTAGCTTTCTCCCTAAAAATTACGAATGTGTAGAGCTGGGGTACCCATGATGAACCAATTAGTGTTTCAACGGTACAAAATTAAATGTTCCCTGATGAAAACATTCAAAACAATAAAGTCCATCGATAATATCCAGAAATCACAAACACAGAGGCTTTCACAATATTTCGGATTGAGTTAGTGAAAGCACAACCGGATATTTCTGGTTTCATCCAGTCATATCCGGACAAAGTGATTTGGAAATCATATGCAATGGACCGAGAAAATCGCAGTAAAAATAGTTTTGGAGAAAAGCAAAGTCTTTTTATTTGGCAAGTGCATAAAATGTCATCTATACAAACAGAAATATCATGTTTGTTTGCAGCAGTTCCTCAAGCTTTCTCCCTAGAAAATACAAAATGTAGAGCTGGTGTCTCCATGTGGAACCAATTACTGTATCCAAGCTCAAAATAAAATATTCCCCGATAAAAAACATTCAAAACAATAAAGCCCATCGATAATATCCAGAGAAAACCAACTCAGAGTCTGCAGCAATATGTGGGATTGACTTAGCCAAAATAAAACTGGATATTTCTGGCTTTATCCAGTCATATCCGGACAAACTGGTGTGGAATTCATATGCAATGGACTGAGAAAATCACAGTAAAAATGGTTTTGGAGAAAAGCAAAGTCTTTTCATTAGGCAAGTGCATAAAATTTCATCGATACAAACAGAAATATCATGTTTGTTTACCACAGTTCCAATAGCTTTCTCCCTAGAAAATACGAATGTGTAGAGCTGGTGTCTCCATGTGGAACCAATTAGTGTTTCCAAGCAAAAAATTAAATGTTACCAGAAAAAAAAAACATTCAAAAAAATAAAGTCCGTGGATAATATCAGGAATACACAAACACAGAGGCTGTAGCAATATTTTGGATTGAGTTAGTCAAAACAAAACCAGATATTTCTGGTTTCCCCAGTCATATCCGGACAAAGTGATGTGGATCTCATATGCAATGGACCGAGAAAATCACAGTAAAAATGCTTTTGTAGAAAAGCAAAGTGTTTTCGTTAGGCAAGTGCATAAAATGTCATCTAGACAAACAGAAATATCATGTTTGTTTGCCGCAGTTCCTCTAGCTTTCTCCCTAGAAAATACGAATGTGTAGAGCTGGTGTTTCCATGTGGAACCAATTACTGTATCCAAGCTCAAAATAAAATGTTCCCCGATAAAAAAATTTCAAAATATTAAAGTCCATTGATAATATCCAGAAAACACAAACAAAGAGGCTGTAGCAATATCTTGGATTGAGTTAGCCAAAACAAAACCGAATACTTCCGGTTTCATCCCGTCATATCCGGACTAAGTGGTGTGAAATTCGTATGCAATGGACCGAGAAAATCAGAGTAAAAATGGTATTGAAGAAAAGCCAAGTATTTTCGTTAGGCAAGTGCATAAAATGGCATCTGCACAAACATAAATATCATGTGTGCCACAGTACCTCTAGCTTTCTCCATAGAAAATAGAAATGTGTAGAGCTGGTGTCCCCAGGATGAACCAATTAGTGTTTCTTTGGTACAAAAATAAATGTTCCCTGATAAAAATATCCAAAACAATAAAGTCCATCGATAATATCCAGAAAACACAAACACAGAGGCTTTCACAGTATTTCGGATTGAGTCAGCTGAAACACAACGGGATATTTCTGGTTTCTTCCAGTCATATCCGGACAAAGTGGTTTGGAATTCGTATGCAATGGACCGAGAAAATCACAGTACAAATGGTTTTGGAGAAAAGCCAAGTCTTTTTATTTGGCTAGTGCATAAAATGTCATCGATACAAACAGAAATATCATGTTTGTTTGCAGCAGTTCCTCTATTCCTCTAGCTTTCTCCCTAGAAAATACAAATATGTAGAGCTGGTGTCTCCATGTGGAATCAATTAGCGTTTCCAAGCTCAACATTAAATGTTCCCTGATAAAAAACATTCAAAACAATAAAGTTCATGGTTAATATCCGGAAAACACAAACACAGGGTCTATAGCAAAATCTGGGATTGAATTAGCCAAAACAAAACCGGATATTTCCGGTTTCATGAAGTCATATCCGGACAAACTGGTGTGGAATTCGTATGCAATGCAATGCACCGAAAAAATCACAGCAATATCTGGGATTGAGTTAGCCAAAACACAACCGGATATTTCTGGTTTCATCCAGCCATATCCAGACAAAGTGGTTTGGAATCCGTATGCAATAGACCGAGAAAATCACAGTAAAAATGGGTTTGGAGGAAAGAAAAGTCTTTTCTTGAGGCAAGTGCATCAAATGTCATCGATACAAACAGAAATATCATGTTAGTTTGCCGCAGTTCCTCCAGGTTTCTCGCTAGAAAATATGAATATGTAGAGCTGGTGTCCCTATGTGTAACCAATTACTGTATCCAAGCTCAAAATAAAATGTTCCCTGAAAAAAAACATCCAACACAATAAAGTCCATTGATAATATCCAGAAAACAAAAACACAGAGGCTGTAGCAATATCTAGGATAGAATTAGCAAAAACAAAACCGGATATTTTCAATTTTATCAAGTCATATCGGGACAAAGTGGTGTGGAATACGTATGCAATGGACCGAGAAAATCACAGTAAAAATGGTTTTGGAGAAATGCAAAGTCTTTTCATTAGGAAAGTGCATAAAATGTCATCTATACACACAGAAATATCATGTTTGTGTGCCGCAGTTCCTCTAGCTTTCAAGCTAAAAAATACGAATGTGTACAGCTGGTGTAACCATGATGAACCAATTAGTGTTTCAACGGTACAAAATTAAATGTTCCCTGATAAAAAACATTCAAAACAATAAAGTCCATGGTTAATATGTGGAAAACACACACACAGAGTCTATAGCAAAATCTAGGATTGAATTAGCCAAAACAAAACCGCATATTTCCGGTTTCATCAAGTCATATCCGGACAAACTGGTGTGGAATTCGTATGCAATGCAATGCACCGAAAAAATCACAGCAATATATGGGATTGAGTTAGCCAAAACACAACAAGATATTTCTGGTTTCCCCAGTCATATACGGACAAAGTGGTTTAGAATTCGTATGCAATGGACCGAGAAAATCACAGCACAAATAGTTTTGGAGAAAAGCAAGTCTTTTCGTTAGGCAAGTGCATAAAATTTCATCGATACAAACAGAAATATCATGTTTGTTTGCCGCAGTTCCTCTAGCTTTCTCCCTAGAAATTACGAATGTGTAGAGCTGGTGTCTCCACGTGGAACCAATTAGTGTTTCCAAGCACAAAATTAAATGTTCCCTGAAAAAAATATTGAAAAATATAAAGTCCACTGATAATATCAGGAATACACCAACACAGAGGCTGTAGCAATATCTGCGATTGAGTTAGCCAAAACAAAACCGGATATTTCCGGTTTCATCCAGTCATATCCGGACAAATGGTGTGGAATTCGTATGCAATGGACTGAGAAAATCACAGTAAAAATGGTTTTGGAGAAAAGCAAAGTGTTTTCGTCAGTCAAGTGCACAAAATGTCATCTATACAAACAGAAATATCATCTATGTTTGCCGCAGTTCCTCTAGCTTTCTCCATATAACATACGAATGTGTAGAGCTGGTGTTCCCATGATAAACCAATTAGTGTTTCAACGGTATGAAATTAAATGTTCCCTGATGAAAAATATTCAAAACCATAAACTCCATAGATAATATCCAGAAAACACAAACACAGAGGCTTTCACAATATTCCAGATTGAGTTAGCCAAAACACAACCGGATATTTCCGGTTTCATCCAATCATATCCGGACAAACTGGTGTGGAATTCATATGCAATGGACCGAGAAAATCACAGGACAAATGCTTTGGAGAAAAGCAAAGTCTTTTCATTAGGCAAGTGCATAAAATATCATCTATACAAACAGAAATATCATGTTTCTTTGCCGCAATTCCTCTAGCTTTCTCCCTAGAAAATATGAATGTGTAGGGCTGGTGTCTCCATGTGGAAAGAATTAGTGTTTCCAAGCACAAAATAAAATATGTTCCCTGAAAAAAAATATTCAAAATAATAAAGTCTGTGGATAATATCAGGAATACACAAACACAGAGTCTGTAGCAATATCTGTGATTGAGTTATCCAAAACACAACCGGATATTTCGCGTTTCTTCCAGTCATATCTGGACAAAGTGGTGTGGAATTTGTATGAAATGCACTGAGAAAATCAAAGTAAAAATGGTTTTGGAGAAAAGAAAAGTCTTTTCTTTGGCAAGTGCATAAATTGTCATTGACACAAACAGAAATATCATGTTTGTTTGCCGCAGTTCCTCTAGCTTTCTCCCTGGAAAATACGAATCTGTAGAGCTGGTGTCTCCATGTAGAACGAATTAGTGTTTCCAAGCACAAAAAAAAAAATGTTCCCCGAAAAAAACATTCAAAAAAATAAAGTCGGTGGATAATGTAAGGAATACACAAACACAGAGGCTGTACCAATATCTGGGATTGAGTTAGCCAAAACACAACCAGATATTTCTGGATTCATCCAGTCATATCCCGACAAATGGTGTGGAATTCGTATGCAATAGACTGGGAAAATCACAGTAAAAGTTGGTTTGGAGAAAAGCAAAGTCTTTGCGTTAGGAAAGTGCATAAAATGTCATCTAGACAAACTGAAATATCATGTTTGTTTGCCGCAGTTCCTCTAGCTTTCCCCCTAGAAAATACAAATATGTAGAGCTGGTGTCTCCATGTGGAACCAGTTACTGTATCAAGGTCAAAATATAATGTTCCCCGATAAAAGACATTCAAAACAATAGTCTGTGGATATCATCTAGAAAAAACAAACACAGACACTGTAGCAATATCTGGGATTGAGTTAGCCAAAACACAACCGGATATTTCCGGTTTCATCCAGTCAAATCCGGACAAACTGGTGTGGATTTTGTATGCAATGGACTGTGAAAATCACAGTAAAAATGGTTTTGGGGAAAAGTAAAGTCTTTACGTTAGGCAAGTGCATAAAATGTCATCTATACAAACAGAAATATCATGTTTGTTTGCCGCAATTCCTCTAGCTTTCTCCCGACAAAATAGGAATGTGTAGAGCTGGTGTTCCCAATATGAACCAATTAGTGTTTCAAAGGTACAAAATTAAATGTTCCCTGATAAAAACTTTCAAAACAGTAAGTCCATTGATAATATCCAGAAAACACAAACACCGAGTCTGTAGCAATATTTAGGATTGAGTTAGCCAAAACACAACCAGATATTTCTGGTTTCACCCAGTCATATCCGGATAAAGTTGTGTGGAATTCATATGCAGTTAACCGAGAAAATCACAGTAAAATGGTATTGGAGAAAATCAAAGTGTTTTCTTTAGGCAAGTGCATAAAATGTCATCGATACAAACAGAAATATCATAAATGTTTGTCGCAGTTCCTCTAGCTGTCTCCCAAGAAAATACGAATGTGTAGATCTGGTGTCTCCATGTGAAAACAATTAGTGTTTCCAAGCACAAAATTAAATGTTCCCTGAAAAAAAACATTCAAAAAAATGAAGTCCGTGGATAATATCAGGAATGAACAAACACAGAGGCTGTACCAATATTCTGGATTGAGTTAGCAAAAATATAACCAGATATTTCTGGTTTCATACAGTCACATGCGGACAAACTGGTGTGGAATTCGTATGCAATGGACCGAGAAAATCACAGTAAAATGGTTTTGGAGAAAAGCAAACTCTTCTCATTATGCAAGTAGATAAAATATCATCGATACATACAGAAATATCATGTTTGTTTGCCAGAGTTCCTCTAGCTTTCTCCCTAGAAAATACGAATATGTAGAGCTGGTGTCTCCATGTGGAACCAATTACTGTATCCAAGCTCAAAATAAAATATTCCCTGATAAAAAATACTCAAAACAATAAAATCCATTGATAATATTTAGAAAACACAAGCACAGAGGCTGTAGCAATATCTGGGATTGAGTTAGCCAAAACACAACCGGATATTTCTGGATTCTTCCAGTGATATCCGGACAAAGTGGTGTGGGAATCGTTTGAAATGACTGAGAAAATCACAGTAAAATTGGTTTTGGAGAAAAGCAAAGTCTTTTCATTAGGAAAGTGCAGAAAATGTCATCTAGACAAACAGAAATATCATGTTTGTTTGCCCCAGTTCCTCTAGCATTCTCCATAGAACATACGAATGTGTAGAGCTGGTGTCTCCATGTGGAAACAATTAGTATTTGGCAGCACAAAATCAAATGTTCCCTGATAAAAAACATTCAAAACAATAAACTCTGGGAATAATATCAGGTATACACAAACACAGAGCTGTAGCAATATGTGGGATTGAGTTAGCCAAAACAAAACCGGATATTTCCGGTTTCATCCAGTCATATCCAGACAAACTGGTGTGGAATTCGTATGCAATGGACTGAGAAAATCACAGAAAAAATGGTTTTGGGGAAAAGTAAAGTCTTTACGTTAGGCAAGTGCATAAAATATCATCTATACAAACAGAAATATCATGTTTCTTTGCCGCAATTCTTCTAGCTTTCTCCCTACAAAATACGAATGTGTAGAGCTGCTGTTCCCATGATGAACCAATTAGTGTTACAACGGTACAAAATTAAGTGTTCCCTAAAAAAAACGTTGAAAACAATAAGTCTGTTGATAATATCCAGAAAACACAAACACAGACCCTGTAGCAATATTTCGGATTGAGTTAGCCAAAACAAAACCGGATATTTCTGGTTTCATCCAATCATATCCGGAAAAAGTTGTGTAGAATTCGTATGCAGCGTACCGAGTAAATCACAGTAAAAATGCTTTTGGAGAAAATCAAAGTGTTTTCGTTAGGCAAGTGCATAAAATGTCATCGATACAAACATCAATATCATGTTTCTTTGCTGCATTTCCTCTAGCTTTATCCCTAGAAAATACGAATGTGTAGAGCTGGTGTCCCCATGATGAACCAATTAATTTTTTTTCTGATACAAAATGAAATGTTCCCTGATAAAAATATTCAAAACAATATAGTCCATCGATAATATCCGGAAAACATAAACACAGAGTCTGTAGCAATATCTGGGTTTGAGTTAGCCAAAACAAAACCGAATATTTCTGGTTTCATCCAGTTATATCCGGACAAATTGGTTTGGAATACGTATGCAATGGACCGAGAATATCACAGTAAAAATGGTTTTGGAGAAAAGCAAAATCTTTTTGTTAGGCATGTGCATAAAATTTCATCTATACAAACAGAAATATCATGTTTGTTTGCCGCAGTTCCTCTAGCTTTCTCCCTAGAAAATACGAATATGTACAGCTGGAGTCTCCATGTGGAACCAATTACTGTATCCAAGCTCAAAATAAAACGTTGCCCAATAAAAATTATTCAAAACAATAAAGTCCATTGATAATATCCAGAAAACACAAACACAGAGGCTGTAGCAATATCTGGAATTGAGTTAGCTAAAACACAACCAGATATTTCTGGTTTCATCCAGTCATATACGGAGAAAGTGGTTTCGAATTCGTATGTAATGGACCGAGGAAATCACACAAAAAATGGTTTTCGAGAAAAGCAACGTATTTTCATTAGGCAAGTGCATAAAATCTCATGGATACAAACAGAAATATCATGTTTGTTTGCCGCAGTTTTTCTAGCTTTCTCCCTAGAAAAAAGGAATTTGTAGAGCTTGTGTCTCCATGTGGAACCAATTACTATAACCAAGTTCAAAATAAAATATTCCCTGATAAAAAACATTCAAAACAGTAAAATCCGTGCATAATATCAGGAATACACAAACACAGAGGCTGTAGCAATATCTTGGATTGAGTTAGCCAAAACAAAACCGGATATTTCCAGTTTAATCCAGTCATACCCGAACAAACTGGTGTGGAATTCGTATGCAATGGAACGAGAAAATCACAGTAAAAATTGTATTGGAGAAAAACAATGCCTTTTCGTTAGTCAAGCACATAAAATGTCATCTATACAAACAGAAATATCATGTTTGTTTGCCGCCGTTCCTCTAGGTTTCTCCAAATAAAATACGAATGTGTAGAGCTCTTGTACCCATGATGAACCAATTAGAGTTTCCAAGCACAAAATTAAATGTGCCCTGATAAAATCATTCAAAACAATAAGTCTGTGGATAATATCAGGAATATACAAACACAGAGGCTGTATCAATATCTGTGATTGAGTTAGCCAAAACACAACCGCACATTTCTGGTTTCATCCAGTCATATCCGGACAAAGTGGTGTGGAATTCATATGCAATGGACCGAGAAAATCAGAGTAAAAATAATTTCAGAGAAAAACAAAGTCTTTTTGTTAGGCAATGGCATAAAATTTCACCTATACAAACAGAAATATCATGTTTGTTTGCCGCACTTCCTCTAGCATTCTCCCTAGAAAATACGAATGTGTAGAGCTGGTGTCTCCATGTGGAAACAATTAGTGTTTGGCAGCACAAAATCAAATGTTCCCTGATAAAAACTTTCAAAATGATAAAGTCTGTGGATAATATCAGGAATAAACAAACACAGAGGCTGTAGTAATATCTGGGATTGAGTTAGCCAAAGCACAACCGGATATTTCTGGATTCATCCAGTCATATCCTGACAAAGTGTTTTGGAATTCATATGCAATGGACCGAGAAAATCAGAGTAAAAATTGTTTTGAGAAAAGCAACGTCTTTTCGTTAGGCAAGTGCATAAAATGTCATCTATACAAACAGAAATATCATGTTTGTTTGCCGCAGTTCCTCTAGCTTTCTCCAAATAAAATACGAATGTGTAGAGTTGGTGTCTACCTGTGGAAACAATTAGTGTTTCGCAGCACAAAATTAAATGTTCCCTGATAAAAAACATTCAAAACAATAAAGTCTGTGGATAATATCAGGAATACACAAACCCAGAGCCTGTAGCAATATCTGGAATTGAGTTAGCCAAAACACAACCGGATATTTCTGGTTTCAGCCAGTCATTTCCAGACAAAGTGGTGTGAAATTCTAATCAATGGACCGAGAAAATCACAGTAAAAATGGTTTTGGAGAAAAGCAAAGTCTTTTCATTAGTCAAGTGCATAAAATGTCATCTATACAACCATGAATATCATGTTTGTTTGCCGCAGTTCCTCTAAGTTTCTACCTAGAAAAAAAGAATGTATAGATCTAGTGTCTCCATGTGGAACCAATTAGTGTTTCCAAGCACAAGATTAAATGTCCATGGATAATATCCGGAAAACACAAACACAGATGCTGCAGCAATATTTCGGATTGAGTTAGCCAAAACACAACCCGATAATTCTGGTTTCATCCAGTCATATCCGGACAAAGTGGTTTTGAATTCTTATGCAATGGATCGAGAAAATCAGAGTAGAAATGGTTTTGGAGAAAAGCAAAGCCTTTGCATTAGGTAAGTGCATAAAATGTCAGCTATACAAACAGAAATATCATGTTTGTTTGTCAGTTCCTCTCCCTTTCTTCCTAGAAAATACGAATATGTAGAGCTGGTGTCTCCATGTGGAACCTATTACTGTATCCAAGCTCAAAATTAAATGTTCCCCGTTAAAAAACCTTCAAAACAATAAAATGCATTGATAATATTCAGAAAAAACAAACACAGAGGCTCTAGCAATATCTGGGATTCAGTTAGCCACACTAAACCGGATATTTCCGGTTTCATCCAGTAATATACAGAGAAACTCCTGTGGAAATCCTATGCAATGGACCGAGAAAATCACAGTAAAAAAGGTTTTGTAGAAAAGCAAAGTCTTTTCGTTAGGCAACTGCATAAAATGTCATCAATACAAACAGAAATATCATTTTGTTTGCCGCAGTTCCTCGAGCTTTCTCCCTAGAAAATGCAAATATGTAGAGCTAGTGTCTCCATGTGGAACCAATTAGTGTTTCCAAGCGAAAAATAAAATGTTCCCTGATAAAAGCATTCAAAAGAATAAAGTCCGTGGATAATATCCAGAAAACACAAACACATAGGCTGTAGCAATATCTGGGATTGAGTTTGCCAAAACACAACCGGATATTTCTGGTTTCATCCAGTCATACCCGGACAAAGTGGTGTGGAATTGGTAAGCAATGGTCTGAGAAAATCAGAATAAAAATGGTTTTGGAGAAAAGCAAAGTCTTTTCATTAGGCAAGTGCATAAAATGTCATATGTACAAATAGAAATATCAAGTTTGTTTGCCGCAGTTCCTCTAGCTTTCTACCTAGGAAATACGAATCTGTAGAGCTGCTGTCCCCATGATGAACCAATTAGTTTTTACAAGCTCAAAATAAAATGTTCCCCGATAAAAAACATTCAATACAATAACGTCCATTGATAATATCCGGAAAACACAGAGAGGCTGTAGCAATATCTGGGATTGAGTTAGCAAAACAAAACCGGATATTTCCGCTTTCATCCAGTAATATCCGGACAAATTGGTGTGGAATTAGTATGCAATGGACCGAGAAAATCACAGTAAAAATGGTTTTGGAGAAAGCAAATTCTTTTCGTTAGGCAAGTGCATAAAATGCCATCAATACAAACAGAAATATCATGTTTGTTTGCCGCAGTTCCTCTAGCTTTTTCCCTAGAAAATACGAATGTGTAGAGCTGGTGTTCCCATGATGAAGCAATTAGTGTTTCAACGGAACAAAATGAAATGTTCCCTGATAAAAATATTCAAAACAATAAAGACCATCGATAATATCCAGAAAAAACAAACAAAGAATCTTTCACAATATTTCAGATTGAGTTAGCCAAAACACAACCGGATATTTCTGTTTTCATCCAGTCATATCTGGACAAACTGGTGTGGAATTCGTATGCAATGGACCGAGAAAATCACAGTAAAAATGGTTTTGGAGAAAAGCAATGTCTTTTCATTAGGCAAGTGCATAAAATGTCATCTAGGCAAACAGAAATACCAAGTTTGCTTGCCGCAGTGCCTCTGCTTTCTCCCTAGAAAATACAAATGTGTAGAGCTGGTTTATTGATGTGGAACCAATTACTGTATCCAACCTCAAAAGAAAAAGTTGCCCGATAAAAAACATTCAAAACAATAAAGTCCATTGATAATATCCAAAAATCACAAACACAGAGGCTGTAGCAATACCGCGGATTGAGTTAGCCAAACCACAACCGGATATTTCTGGTTTCATCCAGTCATATCTGGACAAACTGCCGTGGAATTCGTATGCAATGGACCGAGAAAATCACAGTAAAATGGTTTTGGAGAAAAGCAAAGTCTTTTCGTTAGGCAAGTGCATAAAATGTCATCTATACAAACAGAAATAGCATATTGTTTGCCGCAGTTCCTCGAGCTTTCTCCCTAGAAAATGCAAATATGTAGAGCTAGTGTCTCCATGTGGAACCAATTAGTGTTTCCAAGCTGAAAATTAAATGTTCCCTGATAAAAAACATTCAAAACAATAAAGTCCGTGGATAATATCAGGAATACGCAAACACAGAGGCTGTAGCAATATCTGGGATTGAGTTAGCCAAAACACAACCGGATATTTCCGGTTTCATTCTGTCTTATCCGGACAAAGTGGTGTGGAATTCGTATGCACTGGACCGAGAAAATCAGAGTAAAATGGTTTTGGAGAAAAGCAAAGGCATTTCGTTAGGCAAGTGTATAAAATGTCATCTATACAAACAGAAATATGATGTTTGTTTGCCGCAGTTCCTCTAGCTTTCTCTGTTGAAAATACGAATGTGTAGAGCTGGTGTCTCCATGCTGAAACATTTATTGTTTCAACGGTACAAAATTAAATGTTCCCTGATAAAAAACATTCAAAACAATAGTGTCTGTGGAAAATATCAGGAATGTACAAACACAGATGCTGTAGCAATATTTTGGATTGAGTTAGCCAAAACACAACCGGATATTTCCGGTTTCATCCTGTCTTATCCAGACAAAGTGGTGTGGAATTCGTATGCAATGGACCGAGAAAATAACAGTAAAAATGGTTTTGGAGAACAGCAAAGTCTTTTCGTTAGGCAAGTGCAAAAAATGTCATCGATAAAAACAGAAATATCATGTTGGTTTACCGCAGTTCCTCTAGCTATCTCCCTAGAAATAACGAATGTGTAGAGCTGGTGTCTCCATGTGGAACCAATTAGTGTTTCCAACTGCAAAATTAAATGTTCCCTGATAAAAAAACATTCAAAACAATAAAGTCCATGGATAATATCCGGAAAACACAAACACAGATGCTGCAGCAATATTTCGGATTGAGTTAGCCAAAACACAACCCGATAATTCTGGTTTCATCCAGTCATATCCGGACAAAGTGGTTTTGAATTCTTATGCAATGGATCGAGAAAATCAGAGTAGAAATGGTTTTGGAGAAAAGCAAAGCCTTTGCATTAGGTAAGTGCATAAAATGTCAGCTATACAAACAGAAATATCATGTTTGTTTGTCAGTTCCTCTCCCTTTCTTCCTAGAAAATACGAATATGTAGAGCTGGTGTCTCCATGTGGAACCTATTACTGTATCCAAGCTCAAAATTAAATGTTCCCCGTTAAAAAACCTTCAAAACAATAAAATGCATTGATAATATTCAGAAAAAACAAACACAGAGGCTCTAGCAATATCTGGGATTCAGTTAGCCACACTAAACCGGATATTTCCGGTTTCATCCAGTAATATACAGAGAAACTCCTGTGGAAATCCTATGCAATGGACCGAGAAAATCACAGTAAAAAAGGTTTTGTAGAAAAGCAAAGTCTTTTCGTTAGGCAACTGCATAAAATGTCATCAATACAAACAGAAATATCATTTTGTTTGCCGCAGTTCCTCGAGCTTTCTCCCTAGAAAATGCAAATATGTAGAGCTAGTGTCTCCATGTGGAACCAATTAGTGTTTCCAAGCGAAAAATAAAATGTTCCCTGATAAAAGCATTCAAAAGAATAAAGTCCGTGGATAATATCCAGAAAACACAAACACATAGGCTGTAGCAATATCTGGGATTGAGTTTGCCAAAACACAACCGGATATTTCTGGTTTCATCCAGTCATACCCGGACAAAGTGGTGTGGAATTGGTAAGCAATGGTCTGAGAAAATCAGAATAAAAACGGTTTTGGAGAAAAGCAAAGTCTTTTCATTAGGCAAGTGCATAAAATGTCATATGTACAAATAGAAATATCAAGTTTGTTTGCCGCAGTTCCTCTAGCTTTCTACCTAGGAAATACGAATCTGTAGAGCTGCTGTCCCCATGATGAACCAATTAGTTTTTACAAGCTCAAAATAAAATGTTCCCCGATAAAAAACATTCAATACAATAACGTCCATTGATAATATCCGGAAAACACAGAGAGGCTGTAGCAATATCTGGGATTGAGTTAGCAAAACAAAACCGGATATTTCCGCTTTCATCCAGTAATATCCGGACAAATTGGTGTGGAATTAGTATGCAATGGACCGAGAAAATCACAGTAAAAATGGTTTTGGAGAAAGCAAATTCTTTTCGTTAGGCAAGTGCATAAAATGCCATCAATACAAACAGAAATATCATGTTTGTTTGCCACAGTTCCTCTAGCTTTTTCCCTAGAAAATACGAATGTGTAGAGCTGGTGTTCCCATGATGAAGCAATTAGTGTTTCAACGGAACAAAATGAAATGTTCCCTGATAAAAATATTCAAAACAATAAAGACCATCGATAATATCCAGAAAAAACAAACAAAGAATCTTTCACAATATTTCAGATTGAGTTAGCCAAAACACAACCGGATATTTCTGTTTTCATCCAGTCATATCTGGACAAACTGGTGTGGAATTCGTATGCAATGGACCGAGAAAATCACAGTAAAAATGGTTTTGGAGAAAAGCAATGTCTTTTCATTAGGCAAGTGCATAAAATGTCATCTAGGCAAACAGAAATACCAAGTTTGCTTGCCGCAGTGCCTCTGCTTTCTCCCTAGAAAATACAAATGTGTAGAGCTGGTTTATTGATGTGGAACCAATTACTGTATCCAACCTCAAAAGAAAAAGTTGCCCGATAAAAAACATTCAAAACAATAAAGTCCATTGATAATATCCAAAAATCACAAACACAGAGGCTGTAGCAATACCGCAGATTGAGTTAGCCAAACCACAACCGGATATTTCTGGTTTCATCCAGTCATATCTGGACAAACTGCCGTGGAATTCGTATGCAATGGACCGAGAAAATCACAGTAAAATGGTTTTGGAGAAAAGCAAAGTCTTTTCGTTAGGCAAGTGCATAAAATGTCATCTATACAAACAGAAATAGCATATTGTTTGCCGCAGTTCCTCGAGCTTTCTCCCTAGAAAATGCAAATATGTAGAGCTAGTGTCTCCATGTGGAACCAATTAGTGTTTCCAAGCTGAAAATTAAATGTTCCCTGATAAAAAACATTCAAAACAATAAAGTCCGTGGATAATATCAGGAATACGCAAACACAGAGGCTGTAGCAATATCTGGGATTGAGTTAGCCAAAACACAACCGGATATTTCCGGTTTCATTCTGTCTTATCCGGACAAAGTGGTGTGGAATTCGTATGCACTGGACCGAGAAAATCAGAGTAAAATGGTTTTGGAGAAAAGCAAAGGCATTTCGTTAGGCAAGTGTATAAAATGTCATCTATACAAACAGAAATATGATGTTTGTTTGCCGCAGTTCCTCTAGCTTTCTCTGTTGAAAATACGAATGTGTAGAGCTGGTGTCTCCATGCTGAAACATTTATTGTTTCAACGGTACAAAATTAAATGTTCCCTGATAAAAAACATTCAAAACAATAGTGTCTGTGGAAAATATCAGGAATGTACAAACACAGATGCTGTAGCAATATTTTGGATTGAGTTAGCCAAAACACAACCGGATATTTCCGGTTTCATCCTGTCTTATCCAGACAAAGTGGTGTGGAATTCGTATGCAATGGACCGAGAAAATAACAGTAAAAATGGTTTTGGAGAACAGCAAAGTCTTTTCGTTAGGCAAGTGCATAAAATGTCATCGATAAAAACAGAAATATCATGTTGGTTTACCGCAGTTCCTCTAGCTATCTCCCTAGAAATAACGAATGTGTAGAGCTGGTGTCTCCATGTGGAACCAATTAGTGTTTCCAACTGCAAAATTAAATGTTCCCTGATAAAAAAACATTCAAAACAATAAAGTCCATGGATAATATCCGGAAAACACAAACACAGATGCTGCAGCAATATTTCGGATTGAGTTAGCCAAAACACAACCCGATAATTCTGGTTTCATCCAGTCATATCCGGACAAAGTGGTTTTGAATTCTTATGCAATGGATCGAGAAAATCAGAGTAGAAATGGTTTTGGAGAAAAGCAAAGCCTTTGCATTAGGTAAGTGCATAAAATGTCAGCTATACAAACAGAAATATCATGTTTGTTTGTCAGTTCCTCTCCCTTTCTTCCTAGAAAATACGAATATGTAGAGCTGGTGTCTCCATGTGGAACCTATTACTGTATCCAAGCTCAAAATTAAATGTTCCCCGTTAAAAAACCTTCAAAACAATAAAATGCATTGATAATATTCAGAAAAAACAAACACAGAGGCTCTAGCAATATCTGGGATTCAGTTAGCCACACTAAACCGGATATTTCCGGTTTCATCCAGTAATATACAGAGAAACTCCTGTGGAAATCCTATGCAATGGACCGAGAAAATCACAGTAAAAAAGGTTTTGTAGAAAAGCAAAGTCTTTTCGTTAGGCAACTGCATAAAATGTCATCAATACAAACAGAAATATCATTTTGTTTGCCGCAGTTCCTCGAGCTTTCTCCCTAGAAAATGCAAATATGTAGAGCTAGTGTCTCCATGTGGAACCAATTAGTGTTTCCAAGCGAAAAATAAAATGTTCCCTGATAAAAGCATTCAAAAGAATAAAGTCCGTGGATAATATCCAGAAAACACAAACACATAGGCTGTAGCAATATCTGGGATTGAGTTTGCCAAAACACAACCGGATATTTCTGGTTTCATCCAGTCATACCCGGACAAAGTGGTGTGGAATTGGTAAGCAATGGTCTGAGAAAATCAGAATAAAAATGGTTTTGGAGAAAAGCAAAGTCTTTTCATTAGGCAAGTGCATAAAATGTCATATGTACAAATAGAAATATCAAGTTTGTTTGCCGCAGTTCCTCTAGCTTTCTACCTAGGAAATACGAATCTGTAGAGCTGCTGTCCCCATGATGAACCAATTAGTTTTTACAAGCTCAAAATAAAATGTTCCCCGATAAAAAACATTCAATACAATAACGTCCATTGATAATATCCGGAAAACACAGAGAGGCTGTAGCAATATCTGGGATTGAGTTAGCAAAACAAAACCGGATATTTCCGCTTTCATCCAGTAATATCCGGACAAATTGGTGTGGAATTAGTATGCAATGGACCGAGAAAATCACAGTAAAAATGGTTTTGGAGAAAGCAAATTCTTTTCGTTAGGCAAGTGCATAAAATGCCATCAATACAAACAGAAATATCATGTTTGTTTGCCGCAGTTCCTCTAGCTTTTTCCCTAGAAAATACGAATGTGTAGAGCTGGTGTTCCCATGATGAAGCAATTAGTGTTTCAACGGAACAAAATGAAATGTTCCCTGATAAAAATATTCAAAACAATAAAGACCATCGATAATATCCAGAAAAAACAAACAAAGAATCTTTCACAATATTTCAGATTGAGTTAGCCAAAACACAACCGGATATTTCTGTTTTCATCCAGTCATATCTGGACAAACTGGTGTGGAATTCGTATGCAATGGACCGAGAAAATCACAGTAAAAATGGTTTTGGAGAAAAGCAATGTCTTTTCATTAGGCAAGTGCATAAAATGTCATCTAGGCAAACAGAAATACCAAGTTTGCTTGCCGCAGTGCCTCTGCTTTCTCCCTAGAAAATACAAATGTGTAGAGCTGGTTTATTGATGTGGAACCAATTACTGTATCCAACCTCAAAAGAAAAAGTTGCCCGATAAAAAACATTCAAAACAATAAAGTCCATTGATAATATCCAAAAATCACAAACACAGAGGCTGTAGCAATACCGCGGATTGAGTTAGCCAAACCACAACCGGATATTTCTGGTTTCATCCAGTCATATCTGGACAAACTGCCGTGGAATTCGTATGCAATGGACCGAGAAAATCACAGTAAAATGGTTTTGGAGAAAAGCAAAGTCTTTTCGTTAGGCAAGTGCATAAAATGTCATCTATACAAACAGAAATAGCATATTGTTTGCCGCAGTTCCTCGAGCTTTCTCCCTAGAAAATGCAAATATGTAGAGCTAGTGTCTCCATGTGGAACCAATTAGTGTTTCCAAGCTGAAAATTAAATGTTCCCTGATAAAAAACATTCAAAACAATAAAGTCCGTGGATAATATCAGGAATACGCAAACACAGAGGCTGTAGCAATATCTGGGATTGAGTTAGCCAAAACACAACCGGATATTTCCGGTTTCATTCTGTCTTATCCGGACAAAGTGGTGTGGAATTCGTATGCACTGGACCGAGAAAATCAGAGTAAAATGGTTTTGGAGAAAAGCAAAGGCATTTCGTTAGGCAAGTGTATAAAATGTCATCTATACAAACAGAAATATGATGTTTGTTTGCCGCAGTTCCTCTAGCTTTCTCTGTTGAAAATACGAATGTGTAGAGCTGGTGTCTCCATGCTGAAACATTTATTGTTTCAACGGTACAAAATTAAATGTTCCCTGATAAAAAACATTCAAAACAATAGTGTCTGTGGAAAATATCAGGAATGTACAAACACAGATGCTGTAGCAATATTTTGGATTGAGTTAGCCAAAACACAACCGGATATTTCCGGTTTCATCCTGTCTTATCCAGACAAAGTGGTGTGGAATTCGTATGCAATGGACCGAGAAAATAACAGTAAAAATGGTTTTGGAGAACAGCAAAGTCTTTTCGTTAGGCAAGTGCATAAAATGTCATCGATAAAAACAGAAATATCATGTTGGTTTACCGCAGTTCCTCTAGCTATCTCCCTAGAAATAACGAATGTGTAGAGCTGGTGTCTCCATGTGGAACCAATTAGTGTTTCCAACTGCAAAATTAAATGTTCCCTGATAAAAAAACATTCAAAACAATAAAGTCCATGGATAATATCCGGAAAACACAAACACAGATGCTGCAGCAATATTTCGGATTGAGTTAGCCAAAACACAACCCGATAATTCTGGTTTCATCCAGTCATATCCGGACAAAGTGGTTTTGAATTCTTATGCAATGGATCGAGAAAATCAGAGTAGAAATGGTTTTGGAGAAAAGCAAAGCCTTTGCATTAGGTAAGTGCATAAAATGTCAGCTATACAAACAGAAATATCATGTTTGTTTGTCAGTTCCTCTCCCTTTCTTCCTAGAAAATACGAATATGTAGAGCTGGTGTCTCCATGTGGAACCTATTACTGTATCCAAGCTCAAAATTAAATGTTCCCCGTTAAAAAACCTTCAAAACAATAAAATGCATTGATAATATTCAGAAAAAACAAACACAGAGGCTCTAGCAATATCTGGGATTCAGTTAGCCACACTAAACCGGATATTTCCGGTTTCATCCAGTAATATACAGAGAAACTCCTGTGGAAATCCTATGCAATGGACCGAGAAAATCACAGTAAAAAAGGTTTTGTAGAAAAGCAAAGTCTTTTCGTTAGGCAACTGCATAAAATGTCATCAATACAAACAGAAATATCATTTTGTTTGCCGCAGTTCCTCGAGCTTTCTCCCTAGAAAATGCAAATATGTAGAGCTAGTGTCTCCATGTGGAACCAATTAGTGTTTCCAAGCGAAAAATAAAATGTTCCCTGATAAAAGCATTCAAAAGAATAAAGTCCGTGGATAATATCCAGAAAACACAAACACATAGGCTGTAGCAATATCTGGGATTGAGTTTGCCAAAACACAACCGGATATTTCTGGTTTCATCCAGTCATACCCGGACAAAGTGGTGTGGAATTGGTAAGCAATGGTCTGAGAAAATCAGAATAAAAATGGTTTTGGAGAAAAGCAAAGTCTTTTCATTAGGCAAGTGCATAAAATGTCATATGTACAAATAGAAATATCAAGTTTGTTTGCCGCAGTTCCTCTAGCTTTCTACCTAGGAAATACGAATCTGTAGAGCTGCTGTCCCCATGATGAACCAATTAGTTTTTACAAGCTCAAAATAAAATGTTCCCCGATAAAAAACATTCAATACAATAACGTCCATTGATAATATCCGGAAAACACAGAGAGGCTGTAGCAATATCTGGGATTGAGTTAGCAAAACAAAACCGGATATTTCCGCTTTCATCCAGTAATATCCGGACAAATTGGTGTGGAATTAGTATGCAATGGACCGAGAAAATCACAGTAAAAATGGTTTTGGAGAAAGCAAATTCTTTTCGTTAGGCAAGTGCATAAAATGCCATCAATACAAACAGAAATATCATGTTTGTTTGCCGCAGTTCCTCTAGCTTTTTCCCTAGAAAATACGAATGTGTAGAGCTGGTGTTCCCATGATGAAGCAATTAGTGTTTCAACGGAACAAAATGAAATGTTCCCTGATAAAAATATTCAAAACAATAAAGACCATCGATAATATCCAGAAAAAACAAACAAAGAATCTTTCACAATATTTCAGATTGAGTTAGCCAAAACACAACCGGATATTTCTGTTTTCATCCAGTCATATCTGGACAAACTGGTGTGGAATTCGTATGCAATGGACCGAGAAAATCACAGTAAAAATGGTTTTGGAGAAAAGCAATGTCTTTTCATTAGGCAAGTGCATAAAATGTCATCTAGGCAAACAGAAATACCAAGTTTGCTTGCCGCAGTGCCTCTGCTTTCTCCCTAGAAAATACAAATGTGTAGAGCTGGTTTATTGATGTGGAACCAATTACTGTATCCAACCTCAAAAGAAAAAGTTGCCCGATAAAAAACATTCAAAACAATAAAGTCCATTGATAATATCCAAAAATCACAAACACAGAGGCTGTAGCAATACCGCGGATTGAGTTAGCCAAACCACAACCGGATATTTCTGGTTTCATCCAGTCATATCTGGACAAACTGCCGTGGAATTCGTATGCAATGGACCGAGAAAATCACAGTAAAATGGTTTTGGAGAAAAGCAAAGTCTTTTCGTTAGGCAAGTGCATAAAATGTCATCTATACAAACAGAAATAGCATATTGTTTGCCGCAGTTCCTCGAGCTTTCTCCCTAGAAAATGCAAATATGTAGAGCTAGTGTCTCCATGTGGAACCAATTAGTGTTTCCAAGCTGAAAATTAAATGTTCCCTGATAAAAAACATTCAAAACAATAAAGTCCGTGGATAATATCAGGAATACGCAAACACAGAGGCTGTAGCAATATCTGGGATTGAGTTAGCCAAAACACAACCGGATATTTCCGGTTTCATTCTGTCTTATCCGGACAAAGTGGTGTGGAATTCGTATGCACTGGACCGAGAAAATCAGAGTAAAATGGTTTTGGAGAAAAGCAAAGGCATTTCGTTAGGCAAGTGTATAAAATGTCATCTATACAAACAGAAATATGATGTTTGTTTGCCGCAGTTCCTCTAGCTTTCTCTGTTGAAAATACGAATGTGTAGAGCTGGTGTCTCCATGCTGAAACATTTATTGTTTCAACGGTACAAAATTAAATGTTCCCTGATAAAAAACATTCAAAACAATAGTGTCTGTGGAAAATATCAGGAATGTACAAACACAGATGCTGTAGCAATATTTTGGATTGAGTTAGCCAAAACACAACCGGATATTTCCGGTTTCATCCTGTCTTATCCAGACAAAGTGGTGTGGAATTCGTATGCAATGGACCGAGAAAATAACAGTAAAAATGGTTTTGGAGAACAGCAAAGTCTTTTCGTTAGGCAAGTGCATAAAATGTCATCGATAAAAACAGAAATATCATGTTGGTTTACCGCAGTTCCTCTAGCTATCTCCCTAGAAATAACGAATGTGTAGAGCTGGTGTCTCCATGTGGAACCAATTAGTGTTTCCAACTGCAAAATTAAATGTTCCCTGATAAAAAAACATTCAAAACAATAAAGTCCATGGATAATATCCGGAAAACACAAACACAGATGCTGCAGCAATATTTCGGATTGAGTTAGCCAAAACACAACCCGATAATTCTGGTTTCATCCAGTCATATCCGGACAAAGTGGTTTTGAATTCTTATGCAATGGATCGAGAAAATCAGAGTAGAAATGGTTTTGGAGAAAAGCAAAGCCTTTGCATTAGGTAAGTGCATAAAATGTCAGCTATACAAACAGAAATATCATGTTTGTTTGTCAGTTCCTCTCCCTTTCTTCCTAGAAAATACGAATATGTAGAGCTGGTGTCTCCATGTGGAACCTATTACTGTATCCAAGCTCAAAATTAAATGTTCCCCGTTAAAAAACCTTCAAAACAATAAAATGCATTGATAATATTCAGAAAAAACAAACACAGAGGCTCTAGCAATATCTGGGATTCAGTTAGCCACACTAAACCGGATATTTCCGGTTTCATCCAGTAATATACAGAGAAACTCCTGTGGAAATCCTATGCAATGGACCGAGAAAATCACAGTAAAAAAGGTTTTGTAGAAAAGCAAAGTCTTTTCGTTAGGCAACTGCATAAAATGTCATCAATACAAACAGAAATATCATTTTGTTTGCCGCAGTTCCTCGAGCTTTCTCCCTAGAAAATGCAAATATGTAGAGCTAGTGTCTCCATGTGGAACCAATTAGTGTTTCCAAGCGAAAAATAAAATGTTCCCTGATAAAAGCATTCAAAAGAATAAAGTCCGTGGATAATATCCAGAAAACACAAACACATAGGCTGTAGCAATATCTGGGATTGAGTTTGCCAAAACACAACCGGATATTTCTGGTTTCATCCAGTCATACCCGGACAAAGTGGTGTGGAATTGGTAAGCAATGGTCTGAGAAAATCAGAATAAAAACGGTTTTGGAGAAAAGCAAAGTCTTTTCATTAGGCAAGTGCATAAAATGTCATATGTACAAATAGAAATATCAAGTTTGTTTGCCGCAGTTCCTCTAGCTTTCTACCTAGGAAATACGAATCTGTAGAGCTGCTGTCCCCATGATGAACCAATTAGTTTTTACAAGCTCAAAATAAAATGTTCCCCGATAAAAAACATTCAATACAATAACGTCCATTGATAATATCCGGAAAACACAGAGAGGCTGTAGCAATATCTGGGATTGAGTTAGCAAAACAAAACCGGATATTTCCGCTTTCATCCAGTAATATCCGGACAAATTGGTGTGGAATTAGTATGCAATGGACCGAGAAAATCACAGTAAAAATGGTTTTGGAGAAAGCAAATTCTTTTCGTTAGGCAAGTGCATAAAATGCCATCAATACAAACAGAAATATCATGTTTGTTTGCCGCAGTTCCTCTAGCTTTTTCCCTAGAAAATACGAATGTGTAGAGCTGGTGTTCCCATGATGAAGCAATTAGTGTTTCAACGGAACAAAATGAAATGTTCCCTGATAAAAATATTCAAAACAATAAAGACCATCGATAATATCCAGAAAAAACAAACAAAGAATCTTTCACAATATTTCAGATTGAGTTAGCCAAAACACAACCGGATATTTCTGTTTTCATCCAGTCATATCTGGACAAACTGGTGTGGAATTCGTATGCAATGGACCGAGAAAATCACAGTAAAAATGGTTTTGGAGAAAAGCAATGTCTTTTCATTAGGCAAGTGCATAAAATGTCATCTAGGCAAACAGAAATACCAAGTTTGCTTGCCGCAGTGCCTCTGCTTTCTCCCTAGAAAATACAAATGTGTAGAGCTGGTTTATTGATGTGGAACCAATTACTGTATCCAACCTCAAAAGAAAAAGTTGCCCGATAAAAAACATTCAAAACAATAAAGTCCATTGATAATATCCAAAAATCACAAACACAGAGGCTGTAGCAATACCGCGGATTGAGTTAGCCAAACCACAACCGGATATTTCTGGTTTCATCCAGTCATATCTGGACAAACTGCCGTGGAATTCGTATGCAATGGACCGAGAAAATCACAGTAAAATGGTTTTGGAGAAAAGCAAAGTCTTTTCGTTAGGCAAGTGCATAAAATGTCATCTATACAAACAGAAATAGCATATTGTTTGCCGCAGTTCCTCGAGCTTTCTCCCTAGAAAATGCAAATATGTAGAGCTAGTGTCTCCATGTGGAACCAATTAGTGTTTCCAAGCTGAAAATTAAATGTTCCCTGATAAAAAACATTCAAAACAATAAAGTCCGTGGATAATATCAGGAATACGCAAACACAGAGGCTGTAGCAATATCTGGGATTGAGTTAGCCAAAACACAACCGGATATTTCCGGTTTCATTCTGTCTTATCCGGACAAAGTGGTGTGGAATTCGTATGCACTGGACCGAGAAAATCAGAGTAAAATGGTTTTGGAGAAAAGCAAAGGCATTTCGTTAGGCAAGTGTATAAAATGTCATCTATACAAACAGAAATATGATGTTTGTTTGCCGCAGTTCCTCTAGCTTTCTCTGTTGAAAATACGAATGTGTAGAGCTGGTGTCTCCATGCTGAAACATTTATTGTTTCAACGGTACAAAATTAAATGTTCCCTGATAAAAAACATTCAAAACAATAGTGTCTGTGGAAAATATCAGGAATGTACAAACACAGATGCTGTAGCAATATTTTGGATTGAGTTAGCCAAAACACAACCGGATATTTCCGGTTTCATCCTGTCTTATCCAGACAAAGTGGTGTGGAATTCGTATGCAATGGACCGAGAAAATAACAGTAAAAATGGTTTTGGAGAACAGCAAAGTCTTTTCGTTAGGCAAGTGCATAAAATGTCATCGATAAAAACAGAAATATCATGTTGGTTTACCGCAGTTCCTCTAGCTATCTCCCTAGAAATAACGAATGTGTAGAGCTGGTGTCTCCATGTGGAACCAATTAGTGTTTCCAACTGCAAAATTAAATGTTCCCTGATAAAAAAACATTCAAAACAATAAAGTCCATGGATAATATCCGGAAAACACAAACACAGATGCTGCAGCAATATTTCGGATTGAGTTAGCCAAAACACAACCCGATAATTCTGGTTTCATCCAGTCATATCCGGACAAAGTGGTTTTGAATTCTTATGCAATGGATCGAGAAAATCAGAGTAGAAATGGTTTTGGAGAAAAGCAAAGCCTTTGCATTAGGTAAGTGCATAAAATGTCAGCTATACAAACAGAAATATCATGTTTGTTTGTCAGTTCCTCTCCCTTTCTTCCTAGAAAATACGAATATGTAGAGCTGGTGTCTCCATGTGGAACCTATTACTGTATCCAAGCTCAAAATTAAATGTTCCCCGTTAAAAAACCTTCAAAACAATAAAATGCATTGATAATATTCAGAAAAAACAAACACAGAGGCTCTAGCAATATCTGGGATTCAGTTAGCCACACTAAACCGGATATTTCCGGTTTCATCCAGTAATATACAGAGAAACTCCTGTGGAAATCCTATGCAATGGACCGAGAAAATCACAGTAAAAAAGGTTTTGTAGAAAAGCAAAGTCTTTTCGTTAGGCAACTGCATAAAATGTCATCAATACAAACAGAAATATCATTTTGTTTGCCGCAGTTCCTCGAGCTTTCTCCCTAGAAAATGCAAATATGTAGAGCTAGTGTCTCCATGTGGAACCAATTAGTGTTTCCAAGCGAAAAATAAAATGTTCCCTGATAAAAGCATTCAAAAGAATAAAGTCCGTGGATAATATCCAGAAAACACAAACACATAGGCTGTAGCAATATCTGGGATTGAGTTTGCCAAAACACAACCGGATATTTCTGGTTTCATCCAGTCATACCCGGACAAAGTGGTGTGGAATTGGTAAGCAATGGTCTGAGAAAATCAGAATAAAAACGGTTTTGGAGAAAAGCAAAGTCTTTTCATTAGGCAAGTGCATAAAATGTCATATGTACAAATAGAAATATCAAGTTTGTTTGCCGCAGTTCCTCTAGCTTTCTACCTAGGAAATACGAATCTGTAGAGCTGCTGTCCCCATGATGAACCAATTAGTTTTTACAAGCTCAAAATAAAATGTTCCCCGATAAAAAACATTCAATACAATAACGTCCATTGATAATATCCGGAAAACACAGAGAGGCTGTAGCAATATCTGGGATTGAGTTAGCAAAACAAAACCGGATATTTCCGCTTTCATCCAGTAATATCCGGACAAATTGGTGTGGAATTAGTATGCAATGGACCGAGAAAATCACAGTAAAAATGGTTTTGGAGAAAGCAAATTCTTTTCGTTAGGCAAGTGCATAAAATGCCATCAATACAAACAGAAATATCATGTTTGTTTGCCGCAGTTCCTCTAGCTTTTTCCCTAGAAAATACGAATGTGTAGAGCTGGTGTTCCCATGATGAAGCAATTAGTGTTTCAACGGAACAAAATGAAATGTTCCCTGATAAAAATATTCAAAACAATAAAGACCATCGATAATATCCAGAAAAAACAAACAAAGAATCTTTCACAATATTTCAGATTGAGTTAGCCAAAACACAACCGGATATTTCTGTTTTCATCCAGTCATATCTGGACAAACTGGTGTGGAATTCGTATGCAATGGACCGAGAAAATCACAGTAAAAATGGTTTTGGAGAAAAGCAATGTCTTTTCATTAGGCAAGTGCATAAAATGTCATCTAGGCAAACAGAAATACCAAGTTTGCTTGCCGCAGTGCCTCTGCTTTCTCCCTAGAAAATACAAATGTGTAGAGCTGGTTTATTGATGTGGAACCAATTACTGTATCCAACCTCAAAAGAAAAAGTTGCCCGATAAAAAACATTCAAAACAATAAAGTCCATTGATAATATCCAAAAATCACAAACACAGAGGCTGTAGCAATACCGCGGATTGAGTTAGCCAAACCACAACCGGATATTTCTGGTTTCATCCAGTCATATCTGGACAAACTGCCGTGGAATTCGTATGCAATGGACCGAGAAAATCACAGTAAAATGGTTTTGGAGAAAAGCAAAGTCTTTTCGTTAGGCAAGTGCATAAAATGTCATCTATACAAACAGAAATAGCATATTGTTTGCCGCAGTTCCTCGAGCTTTCTCCCTAGAAAATGCAAATATGTAGAGCTAGTGTCTCCATGTGGAACCAATTAGTGTTTCCAAGCTGAAAATTAAATGTTCCCTGATAAAAAACATTCAAAACAATAAAGTCCGTGGATAATATCAGGAATACGCAAACACAGAGGCTGTAGCAATATCTGGGATTGAGTTAGCCAAAACACAACCGGATATTTCCGGTTTCATTCTGTCTTATCCGGACAAAGTGGTGTGGAATTCGTATGCACTGGACCGAGAAAATCAGAGTAAAATGGTTTTGGAGAAAAGCAAAGGCATTTCGTTAGGCAAGTGTATAAAATGTCATCTATACAAACAGAAATATGATGTTTGTTTGCCGCAGTTCCTCTAGCTTTCTCTGTTGAAAATACGAATGTGTAGAGCTGGTGTCTCCATGCTGAAACATTTATTGTTTCAACGGTACAAAATTAAATGTTCCCTGATAAAAAACATTCAAAACAATAGTGTCTGTGGAAAATATCAGGAATGTACAAACACAGATGCTGTAGCAATATTTTGGATTGAGTTAGCCAAAACACAACCGGATATTTCCGGTTTCATCCTGTCTTATCCAGACAAAGTGGTGTGGAATTCGTATGCAATGGACCGAGAAAATAACAGTAAAAATGGTTTTGGAGAACAGCAAAGTCTTTTCGTTAGGCAAGTGCATAAAATGTCATCGATAAAAACAGAAATATCATGTTGGTTTACCGCAGTTCCTCTAGCTATCTCCCTAGAAATAACGAATGTGTAGAGCTGGTGTCTCCATGTGGAACCAATTAGTGTTTCCAACTGCAAAATTAAATGTTCCCTGATAAAAAAACATTCAAAACAATAAAGTCCATGGATAATATCCGGAAAACACAAACACAGATGCTGCAGCAATATTTCGGATTGAGTTAGCCAAAACACAACCCGATAATTCTGGTTTCATCCAGTCATATCCGGACAAAGTGGTTTTGAATTCTTATGCAATGGATCGAGAAAATCAGAGTAGAAATGGTTTTGGAGAAAAGCAAAGCCTTTGCATTAGGTAAGTGCATAAAATGTCAGCTATACAAACAGAAATATCATGTTTGTTTGTCAGTTCCTCTCCCTTTCTTCCTAGAAAATACGAATATGTAGAGCTGGTGTCTCCATGTGGAACCTATTACTGTATCCAAGCTCAAAATTAAATGTTCCCCGTTAAAAAACCTTCAAAACAATAAAATGCATTGATAATATTCAGAAAAAACAAACACAGAGGCTCTAGCAATATCTGGGATTCAGTTAGCCACACTAAACCGGATATTTCCGGTTTCATCCAGTAATATACAGAGAAACTCCTGTGGAAATCCTATGCAATGGACCGAGAAAATCACAGTAAAAAAGGTTTTGTAGAAAAGCAAAGTCTTTTCGTTAGGCAACTGCATAAAATGTCATCAATACAAACAGAAATATCATTTTGTTTGCCGCAGTTCCTCGAGCTTTCTCCCTAGAAAATGCAAATATGTAGAGCTAGTGTCTCCATGTGGAACCAATTAGTGTTTCCAAGCGAAAAATAAAATGTTCCCTGATAAAAGCATTCAAAAGAATAAAGTCCGTGGATAATATCCAGAAAACACAAACACATAGGCTGTAGCAATATCTGGGATTGAGTTTGCCAAAACACAACCGGATATTTCTGGTTTCATCCAGTCATACCCGGACAAAGTGGTGTGGAATTGGTAAGCAATGGTCTGAGAAAATCAGAATAAAAACGGTTTTGGAGAAAAGCAAAGTCTTTTCATTAGGCAAGTGCATAAAATGTCATATGTACAAATAGAAATATCAAGTTTGTTTGCCGCAGTTCCTCTAGCTTTCTACCTAGGAAATACGAATCTGTAGAGCTGCTGTCCCCATGATGAACCAATTAGTTTTTACAAGCTCAAAATAAAATGTTCCCCGATAAAAAACATTCAATACAATAACGTCCATTGATAATATCCGGAAAACACAGAGAGGCTGTAGCAATATCTGGGATTGAGTTAGCAAAACAAAACCGGATATTTCCGCTTTCATCCAGTAATATCCGGACAAATTGGTGTGGAATTAGTATGCAATGGACCGAGAAAATCACAGTAAAAATGGTTTTGGAGAAAGCAAATTCTTTTCGTTAGGCAAGTGCATAAAATGCCATCAATACAAACAGAAATATCATGTTTGTTTGCCGCAGTTCCTCTAGCTTTTTCCCTAGAAAATACGAATGTGTAGAGCTGGTGTTCCCATGATGAAGCAATTAGTGTTTCAACGGAACAAAATGAAATGTTCCCTGATAAAAATATTCAAAACAATAAAGACCATCGATAATATCCAGAAAAAACAAACAAAGAATCTTTCACAATATTTCAGATTGAGTTAGCCAAAACACAACCGGATATTTCTGTTTTCATCCAGTCATATCTGGACAAACTGGTGTGGAATTCGTATGCAATGGACCGAGAAAATCACAGTAAAAATGGTTTTGGAGAAAAGCAATGTCTTTTCATTAGGCAAGTGCATAAAATGTCATCTAGGCAAACAGAAATACCAAGTTTGCTTGCCGCAGTGCCTCTGCTTTCTCCCTAGAAAATACAAATGTGTAGAGCTGGTTTATTGATGTGGAACCAATTACTGTATCCAACCTCAAAAGAAAAAGTTGCCCGATAAAAAACATTCAAAACAATAAAGTCCATTGATAATATCCAAAAATCACAAACACAGAGGCTGTAGCAATACCGCGGATTGAGTTAGCCAAAACCACAACCGGATATTTCTGGTTTCATCCAGTCATATCTGGACAAACTGCCGTGGAATTCGTATGCAATGGACCGAGAAAATCACAGTAAAATGGTTTTGGAGAAAAGCAAAGTCTTTTCGTTAGGCAAGTGCATAAAATGTCATCTATACAAACAGAAATAGCATATTGTTTGCCGCAGTTCCTCGAGCTTTCTCCCTAGAAAATGCAAATATGTAGAGCTAGTGTCTCCATGTGGAACCAATTAGTGTTTCCAAGCTGAAAATTAAATGTTCCCTGATAAAAAACATTCAAAACAATAAAGTCCGTGGATAATATCAGGAATACGCAAACACAGAGGCTGTAGCAATATCTGGGATTGAGTTAGCCAAAACACAACCGGATATTTCCGGTTTCATTCTGTCTTATCCGGACAAAGTGGTGTGGAATTCGTATGCACTGGACCGAGAAAATCAGAGTAAAATGGTTTTGGAGAAAAGCAAAGGCATTTCGTTAGGCAAGTGTATAAAATGTCATCTATACAAACAGAAATATGATGTTTGTTTGCCGCAGTTCCTCTAGCTTTCTCTGTTGAAAATACGAATGTGTAGAGCTGGTGTCTCCATGCTGAAACATTTATTGTTTCAACGGTACAAAATTAAATGTTCCCTGATAAAAAACATTCAAAACAATAGTGTCTGTGGAAAATATCAGGAATGTACAAACACAGATGCTGTAGCAATATTTTGGATTGAGTTAGCCAAAACACAACCGGATATTTCGGTTTCATCCTGTCTTATCCAGACAAAGTGGTGTGGAATTCGTATGCAATGGACCGAGAAAATAACAGTAAAAATGGTTTTGGAGAACAGCAAAGTCTTTTCGTTAGGCAAGTGCATAAAATGTCATCGATAAAAACAGAAATATCATGTTGGTTTACCGCAGTTCCTCTAGCTATCTCCCTAGAAATAACGAATGTGTAGAGCTGGTGTCTCCATGTGGAACCAATTAGTGTTTCCAACTGCAAAATTAAATGTTCCCTGATAAAAAAACATTCAAAAACAATAAAGTCCATGGATAATATCCGGAAAACACAAACACAGATGCTGCAGCAATATTTCGGATTGAGTTAGCCAAAACACAACCCGATAATTCTGGTTTCATCCAGTCATATCCGGACAAAGTGGTTTTGAATTCTTATGCAATGGATCGAGAAAATCAGAGTAGAAATGGTTTTGGAGAAAAGCAAAGCCTTTGCATTAGGTAAGTGCATAAAATGTCAGCTATACAAACAGAAATATCATGTTTGTTTGTCAGTTCCTCTCCCTTTCTTCCTAGAAAATACGAATATGTAGAGCTGGTGTCTCCATGTGGAACCTATTACTGTATCCAAGCTCAAAATTAAATGTTCCCCGTTAAAAAACCTTCAAAACAATAAAATGCATTGATAATATTCAGAAAAAACAAACACAGAGGCTCTAGCAATATCTGGGATTCAGTTAGCCACACTAAACCGGATATTTCCGGTTTCATCCAGTAATATACAGAGAAAACTCCTGTGGAAATCCTATGCAATGGACCGAGAAAATCACAGTAAAAAAGGTTTTGTAGAAAAGCAAAGTCTTTTCGTTAGGCAACTGCATAAAATGTCATCAATACAAACAGAAATATCATTTTGTTTGCCGCAGTTCCTCGAGCTTTCTCCCTAGAAAATGCAAATATGTAGAGCTAGTGTCTCCATGTGGAACCAATTAGTGTTTCCAAGCGAAAATAAAATGTTCCCTGATAAAAGCATTCAAAAGAATAAAGTCCGTGGATAATATCCAGAAAACACAAACACATAGGCTGTAGCAATATCTGGGATTGAGTTTGCCAAAACACAACCGGATATTTCTGGTTTCATCCAGTCATACCCGGACAAAGTGGTGTGGAATTGGTAAGCAATGGTCTGAGAAAATCAGAATAAAAACGGTTTTGGAGAAAAGCAAAGTCTTTTCATTAGGCAAGTGCATAAAATGTCATATGTACAAATAGAAATATCAAGTTTGTTTGCCGCAGTTCCTCTAGCTTTCTACCTAGGAAATACGAATCTGTAGAGCTGCTGTCCCCATGATGAACCAATTAGTTTTTACAAGCTCAAAATAAAATGTTCCCCGATAAAAAACATTCAATACAATAACGTCCATTGATAATATCCGGAAAACACAGAGAGGCTGTAGCAATATCTGGGATTGAGTTAGCAAAACAAAACCGGATATTTCCGCTTTCATCCAGTAATATCCGGACAAATTGGTGTGGAATTAGTATGCAATGGACCGAGAAAATCACAGTAAAAATGGTTTTGGAGAAAGCAAATTCTTTTCGTTAGGCAAGTGCATAAAATGCCATCAATACAAACAGAAATATCATGTTTGTTTGCCGCAGTTCCTCTAGCTTTTTCCCTAGAAAATACGAATGTGTAGAGCTGGTGTTCCCATGATGAAGCAATTAGTGTTTCAACGGAACAAAATGAAATGTTCCCTGATAAAAATATTCAAAACAATAAAGACCATCGATAATATCCAGAAAAAACAAACAAAGAATCTTTCACAATATTTCAGATTGAGTTAGCCAAAACACAACCGGATATTTCTGTTTTCATCCAGTCATATCTGGACAAACTGGTGTGGAATTCGTATGCAATGGACCGAGAAAATCACAGTAAAAATGGTTTTGGAGAAAAGCAATGTCTTTTCATTAGGCAAGTGCATAAAATGTCATCTAGGCAAACAGAAATACCAAGTTTGCTTGCCGCAGTGCCTCTGCTTTCTCCCTAGAAAATACAAATGTGTAGAGCT